>NC_134798.1:15111481-15118981 GCF_046742065.1 Oratosquilla oratoria
ATTTTTTGTTAAGTTTTTCGGCCACATATGAAAAACTTAAAAAAAATCCCCTCAAGAACGCAGCCGCTGAGTTCAACAGACAAGTTCGTAATATCACAGTTGATAAATGTATTAATGATTTGAAAGTCACCAACCCTAAGCTCCCATATTTTTATGGTCTCCCTAAAGTTCACAAAACAGACATTCCCCTTAGGCCCATCATATCCAACCGCGGCTCCTGCACTAGCAAACTTGCTAAATGGCTGGCGGACTTATTATCCCCATACGTTGGGAATTTCTCTAACTCCCATATCTCCAACTCATGTGATTTTATTTCAAAGATCAAAAATATGAAAGTACAGGGTTTAAGGCTCCTCAGTCTTGATGTTTGCTCGTTATTTACGAATATTGATGTAGAAGATGTACTTAGTTTTTTGGAACCCAAACTGCAACCGTTCCAAGACATTTCCCCCCTCCCTGTCAACAAAATTCTTGCTTTAGTTCGCCTTTGTGTTTCTTCAAATGTCTTTTCCTTCCAAGACCAATTTTTTCGTCAAAAATTCGGTTGCAGTATGGGTTCCAATTTGTCTCCTGTTTTGGCCAATTTGTACATGGAGTATTTTGAGTGTACCCTTTTGCCCACCATCAAACTGCCCGAAATGATTTGGCTCAGGTATGTAGACGATATCATTTCGGCGTGGGATGACAGTTGGGGCCCATTTGAAGTGTTTCATGACAAATTGAACCAATTGGCCCCGAATCTTAGATTCAAAATTGAATGGGAGGAAGGACACCAAATCCCTTTCTTGGACATTTTGATAAGAAGAATTTATGACAATTTATATTTTACAGTGTACCGAAAGCCCACCCACTCAGGGAGTTACCTTCACTTTTTTAGTAACCACCCTGATAATGTTAAGAAAAGTGTTGCCTCTGGCCTTTTATTGAGGGCTTTCAGGATCTGCAGTCCTCAATTTCTGGACCATGAAATCGAGGTGATCAAATGTCAACTTAAGAAGTTGGCATATTCACCTTGGTTTCTGGACCAAGCCCTCAGTAATGCTAGGGCCAACCATTTTAGAACTTCCGTCCCCTCAAGTTATCACCGCTCCTTTAAGGAAATCTTAAAAATTCCATATAGCAAAAATATCAGTTCTTCTACCAAGTTGTTTCTTCATGAGCGTCTCACTATTACCTATCACTATCCTAACACCGTGCATAAGCAAATTGTGAACGTTCAACAAAAACCGAAGGAAGTAGAGTCATCTGGTGTTTATTGTTTGCCCTGCCAAGATTGTGATTTGGTTTACTTGGGTCAAACCGGGAGAGATTTGAACACTAGATTGGCAGAACATAAAAGGTCAATTAGGTATGGGCAAGAAAATTCGGCTGTATTTCTTCATGTCAAAAATAAGAATCATTCTTTCGACTGGGGGAAAGCCAGATTAGTGTTCAAGCCCCACTGCGGTTTCAGGAGAAAAATAGTTGAATCAGCATTAATTGAGGAATGCCCCAATATCAATATATCTAAAGGACAGTGGACACCTGACATTATTTCACGCGCGGCACTTAGTAGACTGGTACGGAGCTTATAACCACCCCTCATCTCACCCTCACCCTCCTCCGCTACCCCATTTTACCCCGCGCCTGAATAATGCCATCTGTCCACATTCCTTCTCTTTTCTGTAGCTTATAAGTCCCCTCTGTTCCTCTGTCTTATGTACTTTCCTGAAGAGGGCTACAGTTGATAGCCGAAATATAGGATTCTTCTTTATTCGAAGTATATTTTCTCCGACTGTGGATTTACCTGTGTGTCATTTACAAATGTGCCACTACATTTCTGTTTATATATATATATATATATATATATATATATATATATATATATACATATATATATATATATACATTTATACATATACATATAAATACATATATATATACATATGTATATATATATATATATATTTATATATTATATACATACACACTCTATATACAATATTTATATAAATGCATATACATATATATATATATATATATATATATATATATATATATATATATATATATGTGTGTGTGTGTGTGTGTGTGTGTGTGTGTGTGTGTGTGTGTGTGTGTGTGTGTGTGTGTGTGTGTGTGTGTGTGTGTGTGTGTGTGTCTATATATACATATATATATATATATATATATATATATGTATACTTATATATATAGTTTATATATATACATTTATAGTTATATGTATTTGTATATATTTGTACATACATATGTATATATATATATATATATATATATATATATATATGTATATATATATATACATATATATATATATATATATATGTGTGTGTGTGTGTGTGTGTGTGTGTGTGTGTGTGTGTGTGTGTGTGTGTGTGTGTGTGTGTGTGTGTGTGTGTGTGTGTGTGTGTGTGTGTGTGTGTGTGTGTGTGTGTGTGTGTGTGTGTGTGTGTGTGTGTGTGTGTGTGTGCACACATATTTATATATATATATATATATATATATATATATATATGTATATATATACTGTATATACATATATATATATATATATACACACACATATACACATATATATATGTATATATATATATATATATATATATGCATACACATATGTATGTATACATGTATGCGTATGTCAAACTAAAATAGACAAACTGGAATTCATGTTAGGTTAAGTGGTTATGTTGTTTTTGTTTAAATGCCTCTCATACTGGCGCGCAGTGATTTGTTTCCTCTCGACAGCTGACCTCGTACTTATCATTTTTCCTCATCTTTGCTGTTTCATTCATACTGAAGTTTGTGGTTGGTTCCCGCCTGTGGCCTGCCCTCTCTCTGGTCTTTTGAACCTGTTTGTACAAGAGATATAATTTCTTACTTAATGTTTGGTTCTCCTCACTCATGTAGGAAATGTCAGACCACAAAGAAATTCAAGGCCTTCTTTTCACTCTTTGTTTTCGGGGTCTATTCTTGTGATACACTATAAATCACCGAAGATTTAATCTGTTTTGATATTTGAAAATAAGTCAAATAAACTGAAGTAGCTTCTTTGGGAGATCAAAGGAAGTGAATAACTGGATCAAATCTCTCTGTGCCATCTCAGTCTTGTCGTCGTTCTCTTCAGTTTTGGCTTGAAGGGCGAGAAGGATGTAGAACGCGTCCGATTCTTTCTGTTTTTCACTACATATTTCCTTCGATATCTCACCAAGGTCAGTTCCAAGTACCTCGCCCTTCAACCGCCTTCCCCAAGCCCATTTTTCATCCCAGTTTCTCTTCGTTTCTCGGTAGTCCTCCCAAGGTCATCACAACACTTGGACTTTCCTTCACACAATCTCTGTGCACATCGTACTGCACGCGTGCCCACCTCTGTCCTGAACGTTAAAAGCGGGCCTTATCCTAAGGGTTGTTGGGGAGATCCCGTTATGACGGCCACGGTCGAGGGAACAGGCGCCCTTTGATAAAACTCTACAAGGAGGAAGAACATGTCATCCGGCGTTATTATCATGGACTAGATTCCTTCGAGAGGAAGGACACAGGAAGCTTGTGCCGTCAGTAACCTTTGCTGTCCGCTACGTGTTTTGTTCTTCTCCAGGAAGGAACTGCCCCCCCCCCCCCCAAGGCCTAACTTAGCCCACGTGTTGGCCAAGGCTGACGGGTGGAGGGTTGGTGGGTGGCTGGGTGCTTGGTTGGGTGGTAAGGTGTGAGAAGTAAATTAACTGATGGCACGAGAATGGTGAAATTCCAGGATAAAGATAAAAGAAGAGGTGGTGGGGTGGTTGCAGGAGGAAGTAGTATTCTTTTATGCAATTTTATCTCAGGGTTGCTACTGGGAATGCACCCGGGATGGTAGTAATTCTGATTACTTATTAATTTGTTGTTAATTTCTTTTTATCTATTCATCTCTGTTTACTATGTGTTTATTTACTTGTTCATTCTATTTCTTTGTTCGTTTGTTTATTTCTTTGGTTGGTTGTTATTTATCATATATTCATGTATTTATTTTGCAAATTTAAATCCACCAGCAGAGCATCGAGCCTCCCACTTTCAGGAAGCAAGCCGAGTACTATAGATCCTGGGTAACCCCAACCCCAGACAGCGAGAGTAAGAGAGCGAGAGTGAGAGAGAGAGATAAGAGAGGTCGTCGTTTTTACTCTCGCCAGTCCTGCGAGGGACCTCCGCATCCTCACCAGATGTTGCCCAGACCTGTTCTGCTGGCTGTCCTTTCCCCTTCAACGTGGTGACACCCCCTTTAAGACTTTATTCTGGCTCACGCCAGATGATTTTATTTTACTTATGAGATGGTGGACTCGGTGCTGAAAATAGACCTGAGCGCTCTCTCTCTCTCTCTCTCTCTTTCTCTCTCTCTATGCCGGAACAAAACTAATACATCTATCTTTCGGTCTTGAGTACTTCATGCCTATCTCTGTACAGTCGTCCTTGTTTTTTCTTCCCTTTGGCCGCCAACGATTTTATTCCGCTCCAAGGGAAATCATCTGTACCAAGAGGATTCAAATAGACTCGGATTTAACGTAAAACCATCTATGCTAACAGCCTGTCAATGTACTGAACTTCATGCGATTGTGGGTATCGCAGTTGGAAGTTTTGAGATTCTTTTGGACAGACATCTGAGCGATTTGGATACTTGTTTTGCTTTGTTTTATTTGTACAATACTAAATATTGCGCAATAATATTGACCGTGTAGGGCCGCCGGGCGATTTTATTCAGCTGAAAGAACAACACCCCCCCCCCTCTTCCACCCAAAGAGTCAGTGTGCACGGGAATAGATTCTGGAGAGTACGCAAAGACGAATAGATATTTTTCAGGGAAGGAAATCCACAAGACAACAACCGAGTGATTCCCCATTCAAACCCCTCCGTTCGCCTCCACACACCCACTACTTCCTTTCCTCTCCGTATGGACTATTGACTCTAGTGACTCCCTTACGGACTAGAGTCACGCAATATCATTTTATGGTTACATAAGAACATAAGAATGAAGGAGAGTGCAAGAGACCATCAGGCCTACACTAGGCAGTTCCGTGCCCATTACCACGTGTCATCCCTTTTCATAAAGTTGTCTAA
Source organism: Oratosquilla oratoria (assembly GCF_046742065.1). Lineage (NCBI taxonomy): Eukaryota > Metazoa > Arthropoda > Malacostraca > Stomatopoda > Squillidae > Oratosquilla > Oratosquilla oratoria. Next base: position 15,116,567 of record NC_134798.1, read on the forward strand.
TCGTTTCTTAAAACAACTGATAGTTTCATCGTTCATTACATGGTTACTGTCTGTTCCATTTGTTGACCACCTTATTAGTAAACCAATTCTAGCCTATTTCCTTCTTAAATCTATATTTGTCCAGTTTAAATCCCAGGGCGGTGGGCGGGGGCGGTGGGTGGGGTGCAGGGATGACCCGTCATCCAGGAGGTGCTCAGATGAGAGGAAGGGTGGGAGGGGTGTGGAGTGTATTTGGGGATGAAATGGGTGGGAGTGTTTTTATGCCTTTCCCTTTTTGGCTACCTCCCTTGGAAGGGGGAAAAAGCCTTGGTATATGTATGTATGTATGTACTGCGAGTCCTGCTCTGTTGTCTTAATATGATGACCTTGTTTGATCCAGTTAAACACCTCTGTTAGATCACCCCGCACTCTGCGTCTTTCCAGAGAGTGTAAGTTAAGGTGCCTAAGCCTCTCTTCGTAAGGTAAATTTCTGAGTCCATGCATCATTTTGTACTGAAGGTTGTAGAATGATCTCCACTAAAAAAAAAAAAATGATGACCACTGTTAACTTCTACTTTCTGCTTCTACCCTGCTTATATTTCTCCTTTACCATCCCTTAATCCACATCTTCGGTGCGATATTATTCCCAAGGATAGAATCGCTGTTAATGGATACAAAGTACTATCAACTTTACTTTCTTACAACTTCCCCCATCGACAACTCCCTCCCCCTCCCTTCCCTTACTCTGCCACAGTTTCTATGAAACGCATCTGTGAGATATCCCTTCCTATATTGAGAACAAGGATGCCACTTGTGAATTTTTTCTTCCTTTTTCCTTTTTTTTCGGAAAACAGAAGTGGCTGTGCAAGCGGGATCCTTTGAGGCAAGATACCATTGTGGCAAAAATTAAAAGAATTCGACCAGAGAGCCTCTTCTGGGGGCCAAGGAGGAGTATAAGAGATGAAGGAGGGAGAAAGAAGCTGAGAGGGTACGGGCATATGACGAGGTCAAGCGGGCTCTCCAAGAGAAGAGTGCGGAGAAAGAGAAAACAGGGCAAACGATGGTGAAGGTGAACGGACACTAAAGTACTTGAGTGGACCCAAAAAGATTTTGCCTGCCCTTAACCCAGACGATTGCCCACAATCGACAAAAATGAGGTCAGTAGACATTATGTAAGAAAAGGAAGGATGCAGGGAGGGAGGAAGGGAGGGAAGTACCCTCTGCTAAAGGTTAGCAACTTAGGAGACCCATCTGACCTTGTTTCCCATCTGCAAAACCTTATTCTGTCAAACCCTTTGAAACCGCCTTATTTACCCTCACTTGGGCCATTGGAACAGGTAACAATCTCTGCTTGAAATCGGAGAGGAATGCGAGACTCGAACCCGCAACTAAGCGAATACGAAACCAGGACACTTCGGCGTACGCCATCAACTCATAAATGAAAGGTGAGGAGTCTACGACAGGAGGCACGTAGCTGCGGCCGAAGCCGCCACCTTTGCCTTATGCTCTTGGACTGTTGGGACAGGTAAATAATCTCTGCTGGGAATTGGGGAGGAGGGCGGGATTCGAACCCACATCTAAGCGAATGCGAGAAGAGCACGCTTCCGTTTACGCCACCACGCCAATGAGTGTTTGTTTATTGATCGATTTTCATCTTTTTCTTCTTTTTTTTCCTTTTCTATTTTGCATGTGATCTCGATATGGGCCACCTGTTGGCATCTTTTGCCATGTCGGTTGATACCCACGTCGACTTTGGATGTGATTTTCAAAACTGAAAGTCCTAAAATTACTGTATTTTCGTTTTGACTACTTATAACTGAAACTTTAAAAAAAAAATATGGCTCATTTCAGATTTATATGTGCATTTGCAATCCAAATATCTTTCCTTTGTTTCACCTAGCGATTTCGTCTTAGATTTTTACCGCGATTTCGTGCCACAGTTTTGCCAAACCACTTTGATTAACGATTTCACCCCAGATTCTTGCCTAACGATTCAATCGTACGACTTCGCCTTTTGATTTCATCTCAGATTTCTACCCAGTGATTCTGCCTCGCAGTTTCACCCGGCAATTTCGTTTTTCAAATCATTTTGCCTTGCAATTCTGAGAGTTTTGCCCAATGATTAATCAAACAAAATTTTTATGCAATTTGGCCTAATATTCCTTTCTTTGTAGCTATTTTGAATTTATATTTCGCCATCCTAGCCAGACAGCCAGACAGCCAAGCAGTCTCGCTTAATCTCAGATATTGTTCCGAGGTGTCTTCGATCATTTGTACTAGAAGCTGGCCATTTTTCTGTTCAGTTCTTTTTCCTCTTCTTCCTTTCTCTTCTTGTTCTTCTTCACCGTTTTTCGACTTCTTCCTCTTTTTTATCTCCCTACTCTTTTTCTTCCTCTTCTTTTTTCTTCTTTCACTTCTTCTTTTTCATTTCTTTCC
>NC_134798.1:15126481-15136481 GCF_046742065.1 Oratosquilla oratoria
ACATGTTTATCAAGTGCCAAGTCACTTGAGATGATCACTTCCAGGTCCCTTTCTGAATAGACTTTTTGACTTCCTTGTTTCCAATTTTATATTAACCCGATACTCTATTTTTGTTTTTTCCAAATTACATTATGCTACATTTCTTAATGTTGAAGTTCATCTCACATCTCTGAATCCATTCCCATATTTTGTCTAGGTCTTCTTGTAGCGATCTGCAATCTTCTTCTGTTCTCACTCTCTTGAGTAATTTGGCATCGTCAGCAAAGAAGTTCATGTAACACTTCACTTCCTCATCCATATCATTTATATATATATGGCAAACATTAAAGGTGCCAATACAGGGCCTTGCGGGACACCACTCTTCACATCTTCCCAGTTCGAATTTTTGTCTCTAAGTACCACTCTCATTTTTCTCCTAATTAAGAAATCCTTCATCCATTCCAGTACCTTACCTTGTATTTCTCCTATTATTTCAATTTTTCTTATTAGTTTTTTATGTGGTACTTTGTCAAATGCCTTCTGCAAGTCCAAGAAGGCGCAATCTGCCCAGCCATCTCTTTCTTGTATTATCTCAATTAATCTCGAGTAAAAGCATATTAAGTTTGTGGTACACGATCTTCCACTTCTAAAGCCAAATAGTTTGGAGTTTACTATTATATTTTCTTCTAAGTGTTTGGTCCATTTGTTTCTGATGACTTTATCGCATATTTTTGCTACTGTGCTTGTAAGGGATACCGGTCTGATGTTTGTAGGATCTTTTTTGTTTCCTCATTTATATATTGGTACTATGTTTGTATCTTTCCAATCTTGTGGTACCTTTCCTTCTTTGAGTGAGAAGTCTATTATCTTATGTAATTTGTCTGTCAGTTCGTCTATACACTCTTTCAGTATCCAATTTGCAATTCCATCTGGTCCATGCGATTTCCTAACATCTAGGGTTTTTTTTTTTATTTGGTCTCTTATTTCTTTTTGTGTTACTTTTATTTCATTTGGGGGGGATCTTTCTTGTTGTCCATCTTCCCAAAATTGTGAGCTCTCAATTGTAAAGAATCTTAAAGGCCTGTATCAAGTCACCTCTGAGTCTACGCTTTCTTAGAGAGAACAGATTCATAAGTTTTAGTCGATTTTTGTATGATTTATTTTTTATATTTGAAATCAGTTTTGTGGCTCGCCGTTGTACTTTTTCCAATCTGTCAATGTCCTGTCTGGGGTATTGGCTGCTTGTTATTGTGGCAAAGTAGCATGCAGTCGACACTTTAGGGTCTATATGGGGCGCCCCTACAGACCAGAGTCACACATCATTTTGTCTGATAGAGGAAAACTCTGTTCATAGAGAAATTATGACACTTTTATACTACGACTGTCCCTCCGTTATGCTGTCCCCCAACCCCTTGTTGCTGTCCTGTACATTTCTCTGAATATTCTTTTTCTGTGATGGGGGAATTCCCTGTGGTGGGGGAAAAGAATACTGCCACCAAGTATTCCCACTTGGATCGTAAGAGGCGAGAAGAAAGGGACGGGGATTGGGACTAGGCATCCTTCTCCTTGTAGCCCCACAGGGCACATTCCTAAAAGTAAAAGCAAAGGCATAAGAGGGTCTGGAAGTTCTCGGACCAGCACCCTAAGGTTTGGGTCTTTTAATGTGCGTGGATGTGGTACAGATGAGAGTAAAAGGGAAGAGATAGGTAGTATGTTTGTGAGAAGAAAGATGGATGTGTTGGCTTTGAGTGAAACTAAGTTGAAAGGGAAGGGCGATTGTAAGTTTGGGAGTGTAAGTGGGAGGTTATCAGGAGTGAAGAGAGGGCGAGGGAGGGAAGGGGTGGCTATACTAGTAAGTGAAGAGATAGGTAAACGTGTAGTGGAGTTCAAGGAGGTTTCCTCGAGGATAATGTGGATGAAGGTGAAACTGGGAAAGGAGATGTGGGTTTTTGTAAGTGCATATGGGGCTGGCAGTGAGAAGAGTGTAGAAGAAAGGGAGGCCTTTTGGATAGATTTAAATGAGTGCATAGAGGGTTTAGGGAGAAGTGTAAATGTAATAGTACTGGGAGACCTTAATGCTAGGGTAGGAAAGGATCCAATTGATGGAGTGGTTGGGAAATGTGGAGTTCCAGGAAAAAATCGTAGTGGAGAGTTGATGGTGGAAATGTGTCTAGAAAGAGAGTTGATGATAACAAATACAGTGTTTCGGAAAAAAAGTCAAGCATAAGTACACATGGGAGAGGGTGGTGGAGGGAGGGGTGGTAGATAGAGCTTTAATGGACTATGTAGTGGTAAATAGGATTATGATAGGAAGAGTTAAGGGTATACATGTGCTAAGGGGAGAGGGTGGGGGAATATCAGATCATTTTTTGGTGGAAGGTAAGTTGAGAGTGGAGGATAGATGGAGAAAGAGGAAAGGGACAAAAGGTAGGGAGGTGCTTAGAGTGAACTCTTTAAATGAAGAGGAAAAGGAGAAGGAGTACAAGAAGAAGCTGAAAGAGGAGTGGGAGGGAGTGAAGGATAGAGTAGAGGTAGGTGTGGAGGAGGAATCGGGATGGTTCAAGGAGGGAGTCACAGAGTGTGCAAAGATGGTGTGTGGAACAAGAAGGACAGGAGGAAATAGAAGGAAGGGTAGTGAATGGTGGGATGAGGAAATGAAGAATGTTGTAGAAGAGAAGAAGCGAGCTTACACAGATTGGTTACAAAATAGGACGAGGGAGTCATATGAGACATACAAAGAAAAGAAAAGAGAAGTAAAGAAAAAGGTAAAGGAGACAAAGAGGAGAGCAGATGTAAAATGGGGTAAGAGTATGACAGAAAATTTTGAAAGAAATAAAAAGATGTTTTGGAAAGAAATTAAGAGAGGAAGAGGAGGCAAATCAAGTAGAGAAGAAAAGGTAAAAGGTGCAGATGGTGAGATGATAATGGAGAAGGCAGTAAGGGGAAGATGGGCAGAATATTTTAGGGAGTTGCTTAATGTGAAGGAGGATAGGGAGGGAAAGATAGCTGCATTGGGAAATGCTAAGAAAATGAGAGTGATGAGTGAGGAAAATGGAGGAGAAATAAGGAAGGATGAAGTGAAGGCAGCAGTTAAGATGATGAAAGCAGGTAAGGCACCTGGTCTGGATGGATGCCATGCAGAATGTCTTAAAAAAAGAGGTACAGTGATGGTGGACTGGTTAGTGAGGTTATTTAATGTTTGTTGGAGAGAAGGTAGAGTGCCGGAGGACTGGAGGAGTGCTTGTATAGTTCCACTTTACAAGGGAAAGGGGGACAAGTGTGAATGTACTAGTTTCAGAGGGATTAGCTTGTTAAGTGTAGTTGGGAAGGCTTATGGGAGGATCTTGATTAAGAGGATTAGGAGAGGAACAGAGGGAGTAATTGGTGAGGAACAGTGTGGATTTAGGACAGGTAGAGGTTGTGTAGATCAGATTTTTGTGGTAAGACAGATATGTGAAAAAGCTATAGGAAAGGGGAAGGATGTTTTTTGGGCCTTTATGGATCTGGAAAAGGCTTACGACAGGGTAGACAGAAAGGCACTGTGGGAGGTTATGCGGATATACGGGATAGGAGGAAAGCTTCTGGGAGCTGTCAAGAGTTTTTATGAGAGTAGTAGAGCTTGTGTCAGGATTAGAAATGGAGAGAGTGAGTGGTTTGAGGTAAAGGTGGGACTTCGTCAGGGATGCGTTATGTCACCCTGGCTGTTCAACGTATACATGGATGGGGTAGTGCGAGAGGTAAATGCAATGGTAGTGGGTCAGGGATTGGAGATGGTTAAAGAAAATGGAGAAAAGTGGGAGGTGAGCCAGCTGTTGTTTGCGGACGACACTGCGCTTGTGGCAGGATCGGAGGAGGGATTGAGGAAGTTGGCGACAGAGTTTGGGAGAGTGTGTGATAAAAGAAAGCTGAAGATAAATGTGGGTAAAAGTAAGGTGATGAGATGTACAAGGGGTGAAAGTGGCAGTAATCTGGAAGTGAGCATTAAGGGAGAGCAACTGGAGGAAGTGGATAGTTTTAGATACTTGGGTGCAAATGTGGCAGGAAAAGGTGGAGTAAAGGTGGAGGTAGAATGTAGATTGAGAGAAGCAAGTAAATGCCTTGGTGGATTAAAAAGTGTAATGAGGAATAGAAATTTGGGAATGGATACAAAAAGGAGACTGTATGAAGGAGTGATTGTGCCAACAGCACTGTATGGAGCAGAAACATGGAATATAAGAGAGGAAGAGAGAAGGAGCTTGAATGTGTTTGAGATGAAGTGTCTGAGAAGTATGATGGGGGTTACTAGGCTAGATAGAGTAAGAAATGAGGAGGTGAGGAGGAGAACAGGGGTGGAAAGGGAGTTGGGAGATAGGGTTGATGAAAGAGTATTAGGATGGTTTGGACACATGGGAAGAATGAGTGAAGAAAGACTAGTAAAGGAGGTATAGAAGGCAGATGTGGAGGGAGTGAACATAAAGGGACGTCCTAGGATGAGATGGATGGATGGGGTGAAGGGGGCTTTGGGGAAGAGGGGAATGTGAGAATAAACACCTTGTGAGATCGAAACCTTTATTGGTACTACGTTTCGCTTGTTACAGCTTTTTCAAGTACAGACATGACACACACTCTGACCACATATAAGCCAAACGAAACGTAGTACCAATAAAGGTTTCGATCTCACAAGGTGTTTATTCTCACAGTCTTGTCGGCTTTTGCCATTGTGATTCATCAAGAGGGGAATGTCTGTTGAGGAAGGATGGGAGAGGACAGAAGACAGGGGTGAATGGAGAATGGTTGTATATGGAAGATGTTGTGATGCATGAGGTGGAATGGACGGGGGGATGGGGGGTGAGGTAGTGTGTGTGAGCAAAATTTTGACGCAGCCCGAAGGGATTTCTCCCCGTCCTCTCCTTTATATGGGGGGACGGAGAGGGGGGGTCGCCGATTTTAATGAAGCGGCCTTGCTGTGGATGTGCTGGGTCTTGCGACACTGCTTCTAACCCAGGGCAGTGGACAGGGTGCAGGGATGACCCGTCATCTAGGAGGTGCTAAGATGGGAGGGAGGGTGGAGGGGTGTGGAGTGTTTTCAGGGATGGAATGGGTGGGAATAATTTTATGCCTTTTCCTTTTTTGGCTACCTCCCTAGAAAAGGGGGGAAAAGCCTTGGTATATGTATGTATGTATGTCAATGTCTAATGAGATTCGGTGACCACACGGAAGTAGCATATTCCAAATGTGGACGAACTAACGATTTATATAGCTTATTAATGAGAGATGGACTTTTGAAGTCAAAAGATCGTAGAATCAGTTCTAGAATCTTATTTGCTTTCTCAGAGGCTGAAATTGATCTCCTGCAATTACCCCGTAGCATTCAAGGCTCATTGTACGTTCTTGTATGTGTTGATCACTTTAGCCGTAGTGCGATATTGGTTCCCTTGCGAAATAAATCTGCTCCAGTAGTTGCTTATGCTCTAGTCTCCCATGTTTTCTGTTCTTACACTACTCCTTCAATGTTCCTTAGCGACAATGGGACTGAGTTTAAGAAATAGGTCATTGCCAACATTTGTAAACAATATAACATCACCTACACTTTTTTAACCGCTTATCATCCCTCCTCTAACGATCTGGTGGAGCGGACGAATAGGAAAATACTGGACATCCTAAGGCACATTGCTAGTGATCTGCAGGAAACTTGAGTAGACTGGGTACCCCATGTCAGTGGCTGCATTAATAGCACTATCAATGTAGCAACAGGAAAGACACCTCATTATGTCATTTATGGTTCTGAGAAGAGGTTTCCGTATGATCTTTTGGATAGTCCTATTCGTCCTCTCTACAACTTTGAAGATTACAGTCACCTTCAGTGTCATACACTGCATACCATATATGATTCTGTCAGACTGAATCTTCAGAAGTCTAGATCAAACATGATACAGAAACAATATGATAAGGCTGCACCTATTTCTATCCAAGTCGGTGATTGTGTATTTAAACAAATGCCTGAGTGACAGTCTAAATTAAACAACGAATGTCGTTTCCTCGATGAGGACATCGAGAGCTGGTGGCCGAGCTGTTATGGGAGCCTGCAGTATATATATATATATATATATATATATATATATATACATATATATATATATGTATATATACAGCTAGATATATATATATATATATATTACCGGTGAAACATGTAATCACACAGTTGCCACTACCGTCCAAACCACTGTTGGAGTAGAAAAGACTGGAAACGAGGAATCTATATATTTCGATTGCAAACTGAAGAGGATTGCAGTTTGCAATCGAAATATATAGATTCCCCGTTTCCAGTCTTTTCTACTCCAACGGTGGTTTCTACGTTATATATATGTATATATATATATATATACAAACACACACACACATGTATATATATATATATATATATATATATGTATATATATATATATATACAGTATATATATATATATATATATATATATATATATATATATACAGTATATATATATATATATATATATATATATATATATATATATATATATATATATATATATATATATGATAACTTAGTGGTATTATAAGACTGTTTAACAAATGTATAGTATGTACCTCCTTGCAGGTTTGCGCTATGAAATTGTAAATACCGCGCGTTTGAGCTACCCACGCGAGATAGGCAGTGTTGTACTTGCATTGGTCGAATACCCAAGTGCTCTGTCTCGTGTGCAGGTTTTATATAAAATGTAGTAATACTGGGCTGTGAACTCTTTCATTTACCACCTGAACATTATTGGTGATGAGATACAAGTAAACCATCGTTTGAAAAAATGGCGAACATAAGGTATCTGAGTGACAACATATGACTTTTCAACAAATCAGTATAGAAGCCAGAAGAAAATTCCTTGCAATTTTTTTTTTTAATGTCATCTCTAAGTGCCTCGCTACATTTTTTTTTTCTTTTGTATATAAAATAAAATAGAATAATAATCCGACACTCCCGCTAGAAAAAAAAAATCGAAACTTGGACTTCCTGCACTTCGACCCTTTTGCTGTATTTTACATCAGCATGTGATCTGACTACTGGAAAGTGATTTTATTTATCTGAGAGAAACACCCTCTGCAGCCAAGTGATTAAGAAGGGTTCTAAATCGAGGGATCTTGGCAGGCGCGGCCCCTTCGCACATAATTTGAAGAGATGGGCATTGGCGACAAATACCCTTCGTTGGCATGTAGAAAGTCGGTGCAGATATTTTTTCTTCCATTTCAGGCATTCCCTGTGTATATATATGTGTGTGTGTGTGTGTGCATGTGTATGTGTGTGTGTGTGTGTGTGTGTGTGTGTGTGTGTGTGTGTGTGTGTGTGTGTGTGTGTGTGTGTGTGTGTGTGTGTGTGTGTGTGTGTGTGTGTGTGTGTGTGTGTGTGTGTGTGTGTGTCTGTGTGTGTGTGTGTGTGTGAAATATAGGCTGCTCTGGTAAGGGAGGAGCTTGAGGAATAAGAAGAAATGATCTCAGCTGGAGAAAGTGACGCAAGCGCCGAGGAAAACAATATAGAAAAGCGGTAGAAGTAAATGAAATTCCACGAGAACTTAAAAAAGAAGTAAAAGCCTTAAAGGGTTAAATAGGGATCATTTAGATAAAGGCTTGAGTAAAGTGCCTGGTGAATGGGGTAAAGCAAATACAATCCCAGCACGCATAGGTGATAGTGGTCCAGATAGATATGGAAATTATATAAAATATCACTCATCAATTATATGAATATTACAAAAGGACAAAAGTTATAGAGAAAAGGCTAGGTGAAGATACAAGTGAGAACAGAGGATTGACCAAGCGTCGACCCGACCCGACTGTATAGAGTATACAGCCGTTGAATATCGAAAAGTAACCCAAGCGAAGGTAGGACAGAGAATGGCCCGGAGGGGTAGAAAGTTGTGTTTCTGCACTTGTAGAAATGCATTATTACAGGCGCAATATGGTCGTAACCTACACATGAGTAATATAAGGCCGAAGGCCAGCTATTCTTACATCCTATATTACCTCCCTGTCCACCCACGTACTGCAAAGACGATACGGTGCTGCTTTAGTATGTGGCCTACCTTTTGGATGTGGCCTACGATCTTTTTTTATCTGGTATAGTATGTGGCCTACCTATTCAACATACTGAGGAACGCACCCAGATCTGCAGTATACAAGTATATAGCTTGTAGTTTTGAAGTAATAACAGTTCTCCGTCTGTGTTTCCTTTGTCATCACTGTTCAACAGAGGTACGTTTTTAAAATTTTACCATTACGTTTTAATATTGTTTTTAAAGTGTAAGTTACTAGTTTAAACTTATTGCTATATTCTAATCATTTGTTTATTTTTCTCATATTTTTTCATATTTCTTTTCAGTTAACCTTACCCATTCAAAGATGTTGCTCGGAGAATGTTATTGGACAATTGCTGCCAGTGATAAAAGTGCAACGTTATTTTTACCAGAAAAGGGTGTCCTGCAGGAACAACATTAATGTGAGAAGTGTGATGGTCAGGTTAGGTTAGGTTAGGTTAGGTTAGGTTAGGTTAGGTTAGGTTAGGTTAGGTTAGGTTTAAATGAAAACATTTCTAAAGTATTGTTGTTTGTTTTAAATTTTTCCTGAGGTAGGACACGTTCAAATCGGGTAGGCCACATACTAAACCAGTTTCAAAAAGGTAGGCCACAGACTAAAGCGGCACCGACAATATTATAAACCAAAATATCACGAAGAAGTTAATGTGGGGGACTATGGGACACCATAAAGAACAATATGGATACAGGAAGGATATCAGAAAAATCACGGGAATTTGGTGCCAGTCCATACATAGTATTTCTAGATCTCAAAAAGACTTTTTATACAATTCTAAGAGGCCAAATGTGAAACTGTTTGGAAAAAGCAAATGGAGTGGGAGAAAGAATACACAGAGCGTTGAAAACTTTATGCAGATTTAATGAATGCAAAGGAAGAAGCGAGCATAAAAGCAAAGGATGATCTGAGGTAAAAACTTAGATAAATCAGAGCAGTGTGAAGTTCCCACTCCTGCTTATAACATGTATGAATAGCTATACAATTTCTTAAACAATAACATAAAAACCATTATAGAAACAGAATGATGACTTATTCAGTGACTAGAAGAGAGCAGGAGAGCTTTCAGAGCAAGGTTGAAGTGGGCGATCCCGAAACGTTCAAGTGAATAGTCAGCATTTTCTGTAAAGAAGACGGTGAGGAGCCCTACGCCAGGAGGAACGCAGCTGCAGCCGAAGATGTCGCCTTTGCCTAACGCCCATTAAGGACTGCTGGGGCACCTAACAGTCACTACTGGGAATCGGAGAGGAGTGTGGGATTCGAACCCACAACTAAGCGCCTGCGAGACCAGCACACTTCTGATTATATCACAAACGCACGTTAGAGTAGGAAATAAACAAGGAATAACAGAAAGGATAACTAGATTTACGGTAATAGAAATGTTGATGAGAGATTATATGCAAGTTCTGTAAAGATCTTACCTGAGACGAAATTAATACCTACATTGACTTATGGAACAGAAAAAGAAATGATGACCGTGTCAAACAGAAACCTTAATCATGCGGAAGCATCAAGAAAAACCCGGAAAGACAGAGTAAGAAAAGAAAATATAAGAACAGAGAGAGGGATGGTTACCCTGTTGAGATCCGTGGATGCTGTGAAGCTGAGATGAATGGGCCACTTGAAGAGGAAAGAAAAGGTTACCGAAGAAGTATTAGAAATGGAGACCTGAAAATGACAGTAGACCTAGATAAAGACGCAGAAAAATGATGGGGGGAACAAGTGGAGGAGGCATTGATAATATATATCTGTCCAACCAAGAGCATTTCAGAGCTCACGTTGAGCTGACGAGTTGTTGGCAGTGTATCTCATTTTGATTATCTCAATATGGATGCGGCCAAATGCTTTAGAAATGAAAAATTACAGACACAATAAACTATGGCACAAAGAATTTATTTTTGCCCATATCATCCAAAAACATTTAATATAACCGAAGTTGTCGGCAGTT
>NC_134798.1:15143981-15146481 GCF_046742065.1 Oratosquilla oratoria
CATTAAATTTTCATTTCTGATTGCCCCTTCTAATGTTTCAAAATGATGAAAACTGGGAAATATTAGGTAGAAATTAAAATGAGTTTATTTTCTTAGAATTTGCTTATATCTTTTATGTCGATTAGTAAATTAGTTGGTTTACGTTTTGCCATGACCAAACGGAATCTTAATTGGCATTAAAGTAAGAATGAAACACTGAAGTTTTATCGAGAGTAGTCGAATTTGCTTAAAGTAGTAAAATCGAAACGTTGATTTCAATTACGCAAATAATGTTAACATTTCTACTTTTACATCTTACACTAATATATGTGCTCAGTTGGGATCCAGCTAGATACGAGAGTGCAAAATTGGATTTCTTGATTTAAAAGATAGTATTTCATATGTAACACATCTTCATATGTACACACACACACACACACACACACACACACACACACACACACACACACACACACACACACACACACACACACACACACTCACACACACACTAAACGTGAAGTGTGTCACATATGGAAAGAATACAGTAGAGATGATAATGATGGAAGTAGAAGACAGAGATAAGAAGAGCAGAAAGTTTGTGATAAATTATGTGCCCCCGAAAACAGCCTCATGGGAAGAGAGTGAACATAAAAGTATGTTAGAGGACACAAAGATAACATTAAACAAGATAATGGAAGAGGGAGGAAAAATAGTTATGATGGGCGACTTCAATTGCAAAGAAATCTGCTGGGAAGAAATGACAGTAAAGGGTGGAGACGGCTCATGGGGAAACGCTCTACTTGAGATGGTTACTGACCATACAATGACACAATGGATACAGGAGAACACTAGGTATAGAAATGAAGAAGAGCCATCGAGACTAGACCTAGTAATTACATCCGAACCTAGAATAGTGGACAAAATTGAATATAAAACAATAAGTAAAAGTGACCACATACTGATTGAACTGGAACTTAATGAAGAAAAATATATGAAAAGAAATGAACAATATAGAAAAGGAAGAATGATGTATGAAAAAACAAACTTTGATAAAATAAGAGAATTCTTTCAAAAGGAAAACTGGGAAGAAATATACAAAGAAGAAACCGCAGTAGAAGAGAAATGGAATATTTTGACAAAAATTTACAAAAAAGGAGTGAAAAAGTATGTCCCAAGACAAAAACAAGAAAAAGAATATGTAAAATGCTGGTACAACAAAAGCTGTAGGGAGCTAAAAGACAAAAGAGACAAAGCCTGGACCAGATGGAAAAAAGACAGAGGACCTGAAAAATGGAAAATATATACCTGTTATAGAAATGAATATGTACAAATGTGCAGAGAGGAAAAGAGAAAATATGAAAAAGATATCATAGAAAAGTGTAAAGATCAACCAAAACTATTCTACAGATTTGTAAACAATCAACTGAAAAACAAACAAGACTTGGAGAAATTAAGACAGGAGGGAGTTGAATACACTGAGGAAATGGAAATGGCGGAAATTATGAACAAACATTTTAAATCAGTGTTTACAAGGGAGGACATACAACCTGAAGAGAACGAATGGAAAGAGAAAGTCCCCCCTATGGAAGAAATAGAAGTAACAAAGAATGAAATATTAACACACTTGAGTAATCTTGATGTCAGAAAATCGCATGGACCAGATGAAATAGCAAACTGGATACTGAAAGAATACAGGAATGAACTGGCAGCCAAAATACATAGCATACTAAATAGTTCCTTGAAAGAAGGAAAAGTTCCAGAAGATTGGAAAAAAGCAAATATAGTACCTATATATAAAGGAGGAAATAAAGAAGAACCTACCAACTATAGACCAGTCTCTCTAACAAGTACAATAGCAAAAATTTGTGAAAGAATTATCAAAAGTAGATGGGTAAAATATTTAGAAAAAAACAAAGTGTTAAATCCAAGGCAATTTGGATTCAGACAAGGACGATCATGCGTCACCAATTTAATATGTTTCTATTCAAGGCTAATAGATATAATACAAGAAAGAGATGGATGGGCGGACTGTGCATTTTTAGATCTAAAGAAAGCTTTTGACAAAGTACCACATAAGAAGTTGCTTAAGAAATTAGAAACTGAAGGAGGAATACAGGGCAAACTACTAAATTGGATGGAGGACTTTTTGCAAGAAAGAAAAATAAGAGTAGTGATAAGAAACCAGCACTCAAAATGGGATGAAGTAATAAGCGGTGTTCCGCAGGGAACAGTTCTGGCCCCAATAATGTTTGCTATATATATTAATGATATGGATGAAGGAATTGAAAGCTATATGAGCTTCTTTGCAGATGATGCAAAACTACTGAAAAGAGTGAAAACTGAAGAAGATTGTGAATCACTACAGAGAGATCTAAATAAAGTACAGGAATGGAGTAGGAAGTGGGAGATGGAGTTCAATACAAAAAAGTGTAGTATAATGGAATTTGGAAAAAGCAAAAACAGAATAACAGGAGCATATAAATTGGGAGAAGAAGGAATAAAAAAAGTAGAAAATGAG
>NC_134798.1:15161481-15176481 GCF_046742065.1 Oratosquilla oratoria
CATAAAAGCCCCCCAAAATCCTTACCTTTTCTTATAGCTTTCTCACATATCTGTGTAACCACAAAAAGCTGATCTACACAACACTTAACAAGCTGATATCTCTGAAACTACTACACTCACACTTGTCCCCTTTCCCTTGTAAAGTGGAAATATACAGGCACTCCTCCTGTTCTCCGGCACTCTACCCTCTCTTAAAGAAACAATAAATAACCTGTTCTCCGGCACTCTACCCTCTCTTAAAGAAACAATAAATAACCTCAACAACCAGTCCACCATAACTGTACCTCTTTTTTCAGACATTCTGCATGGCATCCATCCAACCCAGGTGCTTTACCTGCTCTCATCATCTTAATAGCTGCCTTCACCTCATCTTTCCTTATTTCTCCTCCATTTTCGTCACTCATCACGCTCATTTTCTTAGCGCTTGCCACTGTAACTACCTTTCTCTCCCTATCCACCTTCACATTTAGCAACTCCCTAAAATACTCTGCCCACTTTCCTCTCACTGCCTTCTCTTCCATTATCATCTCTCCATCTGCACCTTTTCCCTCTTCTTCTCTACTTGATTCGCCTCTTCTTCCTCTTTTAATTTCTTTCCAAAACATCTTTTTATTACTTTCAAAATTTTCTATCATATTCTTATCTCATTTCACATCTGCTCTCCTCTTTGCCTCCCTTATCTTATGCTTTACTTCTCTTCTCTTTACTTTGTACCTCTCGTATGATTCTCTCGTCCTAATTTGTAACCAGTCTATGAAAGCCTGCTTCTTCTCTTCTTCAAGCTTCTTTGCTTTCTCATCCCACCACTCACTACCCTTCCTTCTATTTCCTCCCTTCTCCCCGTCATCTCTTTTTCGGCATGAAGGGACGGAGAGGGGCGACCGCCGATTAAATGAATCGGCCTTGCTGTGGATGTGCTGTGTCTTGTAACACTGCTGACCCAGGGCAGTGGACGAGATGCAGGGATGACCTGTCACCCAGGAGGAGCCAAGATAAGAGGGAGGGAGTGGGGTGAATAGGGAGTGGAGTATGTGGGGATGGAATGGGTGGGAGCTGATTTTATGTTTATGCCTTTGTTTATTGGCTGCCTTCCTCGTAAGGGGGAAAAAGCCTTTGGTATGTGTATGTATATATATACCGGTACATACACGTACATACATACATACATACACACACACACACACACACACACACACACACACACACACACACACACACACACACACACACACATATATATATATATATATATATATATATATATGTATATATATGTATATATATATACACATATATATACTGTACATATATATATATACATATATATATGTATATATATATATATATATATATATATATATATATATATATGCATATGCATATTCTATATCTAAGAGTTTTTTATTCCAATGCATCTACGCACGTCTGTATTACACAACGCGTATAAGCTCAAGCACATGTATGCCCTTGTCCACACAAACGTATTTGTTCGCAAACGTTCATCAGAACGCACAGTGTCTTGTATAGTAGCATTACACGTATCATCCTTATACAAATTTCCAAGCAACGTTTCTTCCCTTGAGCATTCTTTTGTTTATCATCGAGGAAATTTGTAAACCATTCATAGGACCCGAATGACCTATTGTTGAGACGTTTATACACTTCTTTATGAACTTCCCATGGAATGATGAAAAAAATCAAGACATAATCACTCCTCATTGAACGCAGTCATATATATACACATACATACATATACCAAAGGCTTTTTCCCCCTTACACGGGGGGTAGCCAAAGTCACTTCTGAAATAATTTACATATCTACAAGTGTCAAACAAATATTGCTTCAGCAATTCTCTACGAAACCTTTCATTGTTTGAAACATTTTCAGTCTCATCCAGAGAAATATATTCACATACAACATCCCTCTCCTTTTCTATTTGTGCCTGTTTCAATTGCCACAGAGTTATTTCATTCAAATAAGGTAACCTCCATCCTGATTCATGCCAGACGATTTTATTCATGTACAGGAAACTCTCCTCTCAGTGACTTCTTTAAAACTAGACGCTTACATGGTCACATGTTTAAATATAAAGTTCGTTCAGACACTGTCACATCACACATAATCGTTATCATATCTTAACACGTGTCTCTGGATATCGATAAGTCTGAAACCATTTCCAAACACAGTGACGCATGTAGACATGGGTCCGTAAGGGTCACTATCTCCTCTCACATCATAACAAAACGTCCGTATCGCAAACATCTAAAACGTCTTGCCCCAACCAAGTAAAGGTTACGTAGGGAGAAGTGCAGAGACCAGGCGCATGCCACAACATCCCCAACATCTAACCAGGAGCAGTCGACCCCAGCATTTCAAAACATCGTCCCCATCACGCGATGAGGACCCAAAACTTCTTCCTCGGCTTTTACGTCAACGAAATCGGACGAATCCTAGTCTACGCGGCCAGCCGGAGGGTGAAGCCACCACCACTCCTACCACCAAAACACAAGTACCACCACCGATGTCCACACGCTGTTTCCTCTGAACACTATGTCAGGGCAAGGGAAGCCAAGGCAGGCAGGCAAGCGAACAGGTGCACGGTCGCAAGAGTGCCTCCTTCGCGAAGGTAAGAACAAGGGAGAGAACAAGGAACAAGTACCCAACCAGCTCCCACGTCCTCACAGCACCGTCTAGCCAATACTATTACCACTATACGAGAAATCCCAACTCCCAAGTCCCAGCCGCTCTAGAGTCCCGTGGGTCCTTGTTGTCTATTGGACGTCTACTGCCCCCTAACCCCTCCTCCATACTCCCTACCCCTCCTCCTTCCTCCCTCCTCACCCCTTCCTCCTCCTCCTCCTCCTCCTCCTCCTCCTGCCCCTTCGTCCCTCCCACCTCCTACCGCCCTCCCACCCTCATTCCTTCCTCCTACTTCTCGAGTATCATCGTCTCTTTTACTTCTCCCTACTCCTTACTCCTCTTCCCCCTCCTTCTCCTCCTCCACCACCTCCTCTTTCATTTTGCCCCCCACCATTCTTCTTCAGACCCCACCCATTTCTACACCATTTCTGTACAAAGTATTTTGCTTCTTTATTATCATATCTTTTGGTACTTTCTCTTTTTCCTTACCTTTCTTTTTCTTATCCTCACTCTCATCGATTCTTTCTCATCAAATATTCATCTTTTGTCCCATATCTTTCTTCTATGCATTCTTCTTCCTTTCTCTTCCAACCCATTATCCTTTTCCTCCACTTTCTCATCTTCCATCCTATTCTCTTTCTGATTTCTCTGTTCTCCGTCTCTTCTTTTTCTAATAGTTCACTTCCTTATTGACATCACCACTTAGAAAAGAATGATGATGACTTTTAACTTCGACTATCTATCCGTTCTACTACCCTTTGTAAACATACCACATCCATGACTCTTCGGTGTAATATTGTTCACAAAAAATAGAAACGCTGGTTATGAAACCAATTACACCATCTATTTATAATTCTTCCTTCTCTCTATCTAATCTACCTTTCTCAGTTTACTTGAGTTACCCCTTTTCCTTCCAAATTTCTTTTCTTTTCTTCTCCCTCTCACTCCTTTCCATTTTGAATTGCACTTTTTCCTTTGCAATCACGTGTATCTTTTGTTGCATAACCAAGCTTTCTTTTTACATTGAAGTCAACAAGTACGCACTGTCGTTACTCCCTTTCTTACCTCTGCTTCTCTCTCTCTCTTTATATACCTGTATATATATATATATATGTATATATATATATATATATATATATATACATATATTTATATATATATATATATATATATATATATATATATACACATATATATGTATATATTTATATATGTATATGAGTGGATGGGTGGTGAGATAAACACGGGGAACCGTTAGGGATTTATTCTGACGTTTCGTCCTTACCAGGACTTCTTCAGAGTACATACACCTTCAAACAATTCACACCCTAAATACCTGCCGAAGTTCGCGTTCAGCCATGATCGACCTGACCTCTCGTCCTCCTCCGCTCTGCCTCTAAAGTATCTAACGGATCGCCGTTTTTTTGTTAATCTAATCAACCAACCAAGGTGGTTGTTGTTTGGATGGGAAGCGATGTAAGCTGCTTCAGTTATTTTCTTCTTTTCTTTGGAAGTCCTTTCTGCAGCACCTCTATTCTGTCCCAGTCTGGTAAGTGGCCATGAGTATCTACATGAACCACTAGAGAGTTTGATACTCGATGTGCCTTGACGTCATTCTTGTGCTCAAACAGCACTGAGCCCTCTCAGTGCTGTTTGAGCATCCCTCTATATGGAAGTTTTAGAGAGAGATCATTTTGTAAGAATAATGGGTCGTAACACCTCCTGGTTTCGATATGTGGATGATGTCTTAGTCGTTGCCTCCAAGAGCACCAATATGGGCAACAAATTGAGGAGGTTAGATAATGGCGAACGAAACTTCCAGTTCACTGTGGAACACGAGACAGATAATAAATTGGCCTTCCTCGACACCGTCATCTGGAGGAAAGATAACAAGACCGCATTCTCGGTTCATAGAAAAAGTACCAATAAAGACGACATCATTCACTACTACTCCGGCCATAATGAGAGAATAAAGAGTGGAGTGGTCATAGGATTCTTCCTAAGAGCATACCGCATTTGCAGTGAAGAATTTATCAAAGATGAAATAGATTACATTTTCAACGTTTTCACCAAACTTTTATCCGGAAGGGCTGTTGCACCGACTTAGAGAAAAGGCTTTAAAGATAGCAGAAAGAAGCATAAGGAACAGAGGAGACGTGACTGAAAATGATAGCAGGGGGTATTTGTCCGTGCCAAACTCGAGCCACTCAGGCGAGTTGGGACAGTTGCTCACTAGAGCCGGCGTCAAGATTGCGATCAGTACGGGAACGAAAATAGGAGACATTGTTAAGAACCAGAAGAAAGTCATGGCCAACGGGGAAGAAAATTGTATCGTCCACAAGATACCGTGTGGAAACTGTCCTATGAGCTACTACGGGGAAACCAGCAGAGGTATTAAAAAGCGGACAGTTGAGCACAGGAATGACGTCAAGGCACACCGAGTATCAAACTCGCTAGTGGTTCATGTAGATACTCATGGCCACTTACCAGACTGGGACAGAATAAAGGTGCTGCAGAAAGGACTTCCTAAGAAAAGAAGAAAAATAACTGAAGCAGCTTACATCGCTTCCCATCCAAACAACAACCACTTCGATGGGTTTATTAACAAAAATGGCGAGCCGTTTGATACTACGCGAGGCAGAGCGGAGGAGGACGAGAGGCCAGGTCGATCATGGCGGAACGCGGAGAACTTCGGCAGGTATTTAAGGTGTGAATTGTTTGAAGGTGTATGTACTCTGAAGAAGTCCTGGTAAGGGCGAAACGTCAAAATAAATCCCTAATGGCTCCCTGTGTTTATCTCACCACCCATCCACTCATCTGTCTTACATACTTCAACATATATATATATATATATATATATATATATATATTTATTTATATATATATATATATATATATATATATATATATATATATTCGAGAAATTCGCTATTGGACAGCGACATCAATCAGATAATCTCTTTGGCAGTAGCGCACGGGACTCGAACCCGATGCGCTTGGAAGTAAACTCCCAAGACGCACTCACGCCTTAGACCTCTCGACCACTAAACAGCATAAAACCTTGGGAACTCATTGTCTAACTGACTCTGACATTAACCACCCGTTTCACCACCACGGCCTTGGTGGTGAAACGGGTGGTTAATGGGTGTAGTAAGCGCCCTCCCCAATCTCGAGAGTCAGTTAGACAATGAGTTCCCAAGGTTTTATGCTGTTTAGTGGTCGAGAGGTCTAAGGCGTGAGTGCGTCTTGGGAGTTTACTTCCAAGCGCATCGGGTTCGAGTCCCGTACGCTACTGCCAAAGAGATTATCTGATATATATACATATATATATATATATTATATATGTATATATATAATACATATATATATATATATATATATATACACACATATATATATATACGTATTGTCCCAATACTACCCATAGCCGGGTGACACGATACCCCATCCGGGTGTCAAGAAATCCATTCACCTGAATAACACCCTTCCAACTACCACGTACCCTTACGCTTCATAATTTATTCGAGGAAACGAGTAGTCAACCTTCTCCCCCTCCCCTCTTGGGTCGTTCCTCAGCAAAGCGATAGTTTGGCAGTTTGGCCTAAGCAACCAGCTAAGCTGCAAGCTCTGCCTCCTCTGGACCAGACCGACTCGATGTTCTAGGTTTCAGTTTTATCCTTTCTCACTCTATTACATATCTCATCCCTTCCTTTCCCATTATTTCTTTATATATTAAATGTTAGGATTAAGATTATATTTTGGTTGGTTATCGTCTCTATTGATTGTGTTTGTACTAAAATATTAAATGGTTAACACTGTTCTCCGTCTTTCGGCATACCAATAGTCTGATGTATTTTCATGGCCTCATTCTAACTTTGTTGTGACTTGGGCATTCGGCATGCCCTTATGGTTAACAAGTATTTTTCCATCCTAAGTCATAACAATATATATATATATATATATATATATATATATATATATACATATATATACATACATATACATACATATATATATATATATATATATATATATATATATATATATATATATATAATATATTGTGAGTGCCGATTGCACTATGTATAAGAATATCTTGATGTATGTTCTACAGATAAATTATAATATGTATCGAGGTTAATTACTAATCATGGCTGGTGACATATGATCTGTGTTAAGCACCAATTGTATAATGCTCAAGTGTACTGACAAATTGTATGTACTAAATTTAATTACAAATCACGGTTTGTGATATTTGATGAATGTTAAGTACAGATAGTACTATGTCTGGGTGAGATGTGAGAAAATATCTATGACATGTGAAGGAGGCCAGAGCCTAATGGCAATCATAAGCTCGTGTTGTTACGTATGCAGTTACTATGTATGTAAAATAAATGTAAAATGTCTTTGTCGAAGTTGATGTACTGTAGTGAATTATTAAATATGTTATAAAATGAAACAGAATTAAAGAAGTCATATGAAAAGGAGAATGTGGAGTGGAACGTGACTCGTATATATTGAATTTGGATCCCTTGAATTGGTATTCCTCCGCCAAAAGTAGTGCCGCGTCCTCTTTGTGAGGAATGAAGAAGTATTGTTCTTTCTGTGTCTAGTTGTCAAAGTGACAACACCTTCGTGGGTGCGATAGAAAGCATAATTGGTAAGCATTGGCAGAGTGAATTATTATTATGTAATTTGACTTATGTAATATTTGAAGTATAGTTAAGAGTTAGTGTGGAAGTCATGTTGATTAGTACTGTATCTGGTTTTTCTAAATAGGAAAGGATCACGAGAATATAGAATGATGGATATGGAAAAGGCGGAAGAACAAATCATGGTATGAATTGTAAAGTTTGTCATGATTGAACATTGTGCTAATTATTGAATTGGTTTGATAGCTTGATTATGAATGTAAATTACAATGTTGAACTAATTTGCAGAAACCACACATACACACCGTCTGTTGTAAGATCGAGAACTAAGGGTCAAATAAAGAAAGAAGTGTGCGTAATGATTGCCTCCCTTTACCTCTGTACCTCATGACCGCCGACCTTAGGAGACGGCGTGGACAATATATATATATATATATATATATATATATATATGTATATATATATGTATATATATGTGTATATATATATATATATGTATATATATCTTTAACTGCTTTAGCGGGAGGCACTTTCCGAAGGAGGGCTTACATCGCAATACGGCTGAGAGAAGAAGCTTCTCATTTGTTTTGTTTTTTATCTGCGGTCTTGTTATATGGCTATAACAGTGTCGCAGAAAACTGTCATATTATAAATCGTCCCAGACGATTTTTGGATCATATGTGAAGTAAAACCCTTCTCTGTCAGGATAACCATCAAGAACCTATTTTCCCGGTTGCATTTCAACCTTGATTAATGTTATTTTTATTTTCCCGCCACCAGGCGAATCAGCTACGGGGCAAAGGTGACGACTTCAGTCACTGCTACACGCCTCCAAATGTATTGTCCTCTTCAACTTCTTCTGCTCCGTATTATTTTCTCCATAACTTCATCAAAATCATGATTACTATTGTCACTACAACTTCGTCAAATTGTCATTTCGTTTGTTATCATACTTAATAGGAAGTTCATTTTCGTCGTTGGGATAAGTGACGCCTTTGACATAGTTGTCACACCCAGTCCTCAGATGATGGGCTATGACCCCAGAAGGGTGTGAGGATAGATTTTCACTAAGTTGAGAAAACAAACCAGCGGTCCAGGTTTCTTTGTTTTATTATGAGTGCTAGTGTGTGTGTACTGTTTTGTGGGAGTTTCAGAATCTGAGCTACTAACCTGGGCCTGTGAGCAGTCTCCGAGCGTCTGTTCTTCTGTCTTCAAACCTTGAGGATACCTCGGTAATGTCAGACACCTCCCTCTAAGGCCGTACTTCTCATCTTGATGTGTACATGATTGGCTATGGACAAAACTTCAAAATGCACTTGGCCAATAACCATAGTCATTACACGAATTGGGCTTGCTTAGCCGAATACATCAGGTCTTTTCATACGACTAGATGGGGTCATCGTTTTCATGTCATTAATTAATTCCTCCAATAAGGGCTTTCAGGTGAGGTCCTTACGTCAACATGCCTTGGATATATCTATATCTCAGGTTACTGCCTTGGTAAGAACACCTGGGTGGTACTATCGTCCACGAGGAATAGCACATCACCGAAGCAGTGAGAATCAGTCTGTTCTAGAGAACGTCAGGCGATTTTCTTTTGGTGGAGTCTTAAAACAAATATCTGTAGATTTTTTTTTCTTACACCTTCAGAGCCTTGGTTATGAAATATATCGTGCCAAAGGATCACAAACAAATAGATATCTTCTTTTTTTAAATACTGTGACAAAATATTGGCGCCAAATAGTATCATTCCGTGGAAGACATATATATCTTCTTTTAAGTGGTCTACCGTGAGAGAATTAATCTTATTCCTTCTTCTGTAGTAACCATTTATTTGCTTACTTCTTCATTATTCAAAAGTTACCACATGAACACATATTCCCACACTGGTGTGCTCGTGTATGTGGGGCGAATGTGTGGAGGGGAAAATAATAACGCCACCGTGCACACTGCGTATTTGTCTTCTTTGAGTCGAGACTGAAAGAGCGCTTTGACTCGACCATCGCATTTCCAAGGGGAATTGGGACCTTCTGTGTATACAGTATATGTATGTACGTGTATGTAAGCTTTCCTTGGAAGAGTAGGTCCAACATAGAGATGCATAGATAAGTATTCCTGGTCGAAATGTATAAAAAACTTTTCTGTACTAAGGAACGGCTAAGTTCTTTCAGGAAAGGAGAGAAAGGAAGGATTACATAATCAGTTTCATTTAAATACTATATACCTCATGCCAGAATGCGTAACAGTATGTAATAATATTACGCAACTCCCCTGGTTTTGTGTATTAACCAAATTGCATTTACCTAGTTGTATTATACGGGAAGGGAGCTATGCTTGTGGTGACCCGTCTTTGTATCTCTCAGCATCAATTTTTTTCTTAAAATCTTGAATAGTGTTTGCACACACTGTTTCTTTGTCTAATTTGTTCCAAGTATCTATCACTGTGTGGGAAGCTTTTTTTTCTTTTCTTTTTTCTTTTTTTAGATCTCTTCTGTAATTATCTTTTCTTTTATTTTATTTTCATGTCCTCCTGTGAATACTTTGATCTTGAGAAGGTGTTTGACACAGTACTTCACAATGGACTATTATGGAAATAAGAGTATACTGGGTAATTAAGAGGTGGGCTTCTTAGATGAATGAATGAGTAGCAGTAAGGGACTTGGTATTAAGATAGACGGCGATGGCTAGCGGAGTCCCGCAAGGGTCAGTTCTGGGACCTGTAATGTTCTTTATGCATATTAATGACATGATTGAGGCTACCACAAGCTACACTAACAAGTTTGCAGATGATGCAAAGATCATGAGAACAATTAGATATGAACAAGATTGCAAGATATTGCAAAATGTTCTAGACAATATATATATATATATGAATGAAACCAAAAGCGAAATATTACTTTTTTGCTAAATTCAATTAATTATTCACTGGTAAGCGACTGAATTATAAGAACAAAGTAAAAGAAAGGTACAAGATTAGGAGTGATGCTCATGGATAATCTGTCACCTGATAAACACACACACACACACACACACACACGCCGACCACGGAACCGTCAACACCTTCGTCGTTGGGTCCCAAAGAAGAGGATAAACAACGAAAAAGGAAACCTAGTTTGTATTGTATGGGAGGGGAGAAATCGTGGATGTCCGAAATGATATCTCTGCAGTGCTAGTTAAATGTATTATGACGTAATTAGCAAATAAAATAAGGAAAATAACGAACACTCAAACTCGAACGGCAACTGCGAATCAGAGCCATCTAGTGACGCCTTGCTGAACCCCGATATAAACAAACTTTACGAGACTCCAGCGGCCACGCTGGAATATCAAAACGATGTTTTTTCTGGATTCGGTAAGTACGAAAGAAGGAGTTTAAGTCGAATCTTAGAGATAGAGAGGGAAATGAGCAGAAATAGGATACGGTGGGAGAATGAAACTATGGACTTAAGGAACGAAATCGTTGGACTAATTTTAAAATTTCCGACCTGAGGAAAACTAACTTGGACCTAAGAAACGAGATTAAGGAAATGAAAAAGGATATAAGAGCTGAAGAATGAGAATAAAAAGAAGAGTATCAATCATACTACTAATAGCGAAAACTTAAAAAAGAGGTAAACAACAAAACACAAGAAATAACTGAATTTTTTTTAAAAAAGACACACACGCCGACCACGGAACCGTCAACACCTTCGTCGCTGGGTCCCAAAGAAGAGGATAAACAACGAAAAAGGAAACCTAGTTTGTATTGTATGGGAGGGGAGAAATCGTGGATGTCCGAAATGATATCTCTGCAGTGCCAGTTAAATGTATTATGACGTAATTAGCAAAAAAAAAAATAAGGAAAATAACGAACACTCAGACTCGAACGGCA
Source organism: Oratosquilla oratoria (assembly GCF_046742065.1). Taxonomy (NCBI): domain Eukaryota; kingdom Metazoa; phylum Arthropoda; class Malacostraca; order Stomatopoda; family Squillidae; genus Oratosquilla; species Oratosquilla oratoria. Next base: position 15,172,646 of record NC_134798.1, read on the forward strand.
ACTGCGAATCAGAGCCATCTAGTGACGCCTTGCTGAACCCCGATATAAACAAACTTTACGAGACTCCAGCGGCCACGCTGGAATATCAAAACGATGTTTTTTCTGGATTCGGTAAGTACGAAAGAAGGAGTTTAAGTCGAATCTTAGAGATAGAGAGGGAAATGAGCAGAAATAGGATACGGTGGGAGAATGAAACTATGGACTTAAGGAACGAAATCGTTGGACTAATTTTAAAATTTCCGACCTGAGGAAAACTAACTTGGACCTAAGAAACGAGATTAAGGAAATGAAAAAGGATATAAGAGAGCTGAAGAATGAGAATAAAAAGAAGAGTATCAATCATACTACTAATAGCGAAAACTTAAAAAAGAGGTAAACAACAAAACACAAGAAATAACTGAATTTTTTTTTTAAAAAGACACACACGCCGACCACGGAACCGTCAACACCTTCGTCGCTGGGTCCCAAAGAAGAGGATAAACAACGAAAAAGGAAACCTAGTTTGTATTGTATGGGAGGGGAGAAATCGTGGATGTCCGAAATGATATCTCTGCAGTGCTAGTTAAATGTATTATGAGGTAATTAGCAAAAAAAATAAGGAAAATAACGAACACTCAGACTCGAACGGCAACTGCGAATCAGAGCCATCTAGTGACGCCTTGCTGAACCCCGATATAAACAAACTTTACGAGACTCCAGCGGCCACGCTGGAATATCAAAACGATGTTTTTTCTGGATTCAGTAAGTACGAAAGAAGGAGTTTAAGTCGAATCTTAGAGATAGAGAGGGAAATGAGCAGAAATAGGATACGGTGGAAGAATGAAACTATGGACTTAAGGAACGAAATCGTTGGACTAATTTTAAAATTTCCGACCTGAGGAAAACTAACTTGGACCTAAGAAACGAGATTAAGAAAATGAAAAAGGATATAAGAGAGCTGAAGAATGAGAATAAAAAGAAGAGTATCAATCATACTACTAATAGCGAAAACTTAAAAAAGAGGTAAACAACAAAACACAAGAAATAACTGAAAAAATAAAATAAAAAAGAACTTAGGTGAGGAAAGTATCCAAAAAAAAAGAAAAAAAAAAGAGAAATGGAAGGAAAACATTGAAAATAAAGAAATTGTTTTCAAAGAAATAGTTTAACAACAAATACAGGAAAATCCAAAGGACACAATTATCCAAGTAATTAATGAAAAAGCAAATTGGGTCAGAGGCACAGTGGATAGGAAAAAATGTATTGTGGTATATGGACTAAAAGAAAAACATGGTCTGTCGAGGTACATGAGAGAAAAAGAAGAAAAAGAGACAGCAATAGCAATCCTAAAAGAAATTCAGGATGGAGCTCAAGATTCAGGGAAAGACGTAGACGATGCATATAGAATTGGTCACTACTCTAAGGGTAGAAATCAACCCCTAAAGATAAAATTAAGATCACAAATGGTAGTAGAAGACATGTTGGAAAAAGTAGGTAACTTGACAAGGAGTGAAAAGTACAATAAAATATGGATAAAAAGAGAAATGAGTATTGAGGAATTAGAAAAAGAAAAGACACTAAGAGATGAAGCAAATGAAAAAAAAAAAAAATCACGAAGAGAACGGAGACCGAAAGCAAAGAATTCTATTGGAGAGTGATCGACATTAGACTGAGAAAATGGTACATCAGAATGGGCGAACCGAAGACAGAAAAAAATGGAGAAAGAAGAAAATTGAAAGTGGCCTATACCAACATCGACGGATTAATTTCAGGACTGAATGAACTTAATGATTACCTGCTAGAAGAAAAACCAGACATAATGAGAATTGTGGAAACTAAACCAAGGGATAAAATACCATCCATTGATGTTGGACATGGACTATACAATTCCTGGATTAAAAGCAGAGACAAGAAACTGGGATGAGGAATCATGTTCTTGGCCAAGAAAAAATTGAATGTGACAGAAATTGCGGAGGGCAAAGGTAATGTAGAACTGATCAGGATAATAGTCGAAGACAAAAACATGAAAAGTAGAAAGTTTGTGGTGACTTATGTGCCCCCGAAACGAACGCATGGAAAGACAACGAGCATACGAAAGTGCTTAAAGATACAAGGCAATCATTAAATGAGATACTAATCGGCGGGGGTAATCTGGTAATTATAGGGGACTTCAATTGCAAAGAAATTTGTTGGAAGAACATGACAGTGAGAGGAGGAGAAGACTTGTGGGGTAATGTACTGCTGGATATGACCATGGAATATACAATGACTCAGTGGGTCAGTGAAAACACCAGATACAGAAATAACGAGGAGCCGTCGAAACTAGATTTAATATTTACAACAGAACCTGAAATTGTGGATAAAATTCAATACAAGACACTAATTGGAAAGAGTGACCATATACTCATTGAGACTGAACTAAAGGAAGAAATATATATGGAGAGAAATGAAAAGATTAGGAAAGGAAGATTGATGTACAACAAAACGGACTTGGCAAAATTAAAGAAATTCTTCCAGAATGCAAACTGGGGAAAATTCTACATGAAAGAGACAAAAGTGGAAGAGAAATGGGATATCTTGATGGATAATTACAATGAAGGGGTGAATAGGTACGTACCAAGACAGAAGCTAGAGAGAGTATACATTAAATGCTGGTTCAACAAAAGATGCAGCGAGGCAAAAGATAGAAGGTACAGAGCTTGGAAAAGATGGAGAAAAGGTAAAAAACCTGGAAATGGCAAGTTTATATAAAATATAGAAATGAGTATGTTAAAGTGAGAAGAGAGGAAAAAACAACCATGAAAAGGATATTATAGATAAATGCAAAGAGCAACCCAAACTATTCTATCGATACGTGAATGGTAAACTTAAAAAAAAAAAAAAAAAAAACAGGAAATGGTGAAACTACGCCAAGAGAATTTAGAATACACAGAAGAATTAGAAATGGCCGAAGTCATGAATAATCACTTCAAATCTGTCTTCACGAGAGAGAAAGCACAATATTGGGACGAAGGTATTGGAAGGCGATCTCCACTCATGAGCGACATAACAATAACACAAAAAGAAGTATTGGAACATCTATCAAACTTTGACGTCAGGAAATCACATGGCCCGGATGGAATTGCAAATTGGATTCTAAAAGAATGCAAAGAAGAACTAACGGACAAAATACATAACATAATGAGTTGCTCACTTAAAGAAGGAAAAATACCAAAAGACTGGAAAAATGCTAACTATATGTAAAGGAGGAATCAAGAAAGAACCAACCAACTACAGGCCAGTCTCACTAACAAGTACTATAGCCAAAATTGGTGAGAAAATCATCAAGAATAGATGGGTAAAACACCTGGAAGATAATAATATGATAAACCCAAGATAATTTGGGTTCAGACAAGGAAGATCGTGTACCACAAACTTGATATATTTCAAGTCACTATTAATAGACATAGTGCAAGAAAGGAATGGATGGGCTGATTGTGCCTTCCTGGACTTACAAAAAGCTTTTGACAAAGTATCACACAAAAATTATTAAAAAAAAAAAATGGAACATATAGGAGGGATACAAGGGAACCTACTAAAATGGATGGAGGACTTCTTGATTGGTATAAAGATGAGAGTCGTGCTCAAAGAAAAATATTCAGGTTGGAAAGAGGTGATCTTCGGAGTATCGCAAGGATCTGTATTGGCTCCAATAATGTTTGCTATTTATGTGAATGATATGGATGATGATGTGAAATGTTACATGAGCTTTTTTGCAGACGACGCCATACTCTTAAGGAAAGTAAAAACTGAAAAGGATTGTGAATCACTGCAGGAAGACCTGAATAATGTATGGAACTGGAGTCAGAAATGGGAAG
>NC_134798.1:15181481-15188981 GCF_046742065.1 Oratosquilla oratoria
GGACGTGCGTATACCGAGGAGGACCATTGGAAGCACCGTAGACCAGTTGGTGCGGTCGCGTGCTGTTGCTGCAAGTGAAGCCTTGAGTTGTCGGTGGAAGCGTTCGACGAGTCCGTTGGATTGGGGATGGTAGCTTGCTGTTCTGAAACGCCGGATACCTAGCAAAGACATAACCTTGTTCCATAGATTGGATTCAAATTGGCTACCACGGTCGGATGTGAGGCTGAGTGGTGTACCGAATCTTGAAATCCAGGTGGTTATAAAAGCTTTGGCTACTGTATCTGTGCTTATGTCAGTAAGCGGGATTGCTTCGGGCCAGCGTGTAAAACGGTCTACACAAGTAAGAATATACCTGAAGCTGTCGGAGAAGGGAAGCGGTCCGACGATGTCGATGTGGACGTGCTCGAGTCGAGTGGAGACTGGGCGAAAGGTACCTGGAGGGGAGATGGTGTGGCGTGTGACCTTGGAAGCTTGGCATTTGACGCAGGTGCGGATCCAGTGTCGAACGTCTTTGGCGATTCCACTCCAGATGAAGCGTGATGACATCATGTGCTGCGAAGCTCGAATACCTGGGTGGGAGAGGTCATGTAAATGGCGGAACAAGGGATACCTGTGGTTCACGGGCAAGTAGGGACGGATGGTGTCCGTGGATACATCGGCGTAGAGCTGAGTGTTGGTTCCAGGGAGCTGTACCTTCTTCATCTGCAACGCGGGGTTTTCCATCAATCGCTGCAGCTCGGTATCACCAGCTTGGTCTGCAGCGATGGCGGCGTAGTCGATGAGAGAGGTAGAGACTGCAGATATGTTGCGCGAGAGTGCATCGGCAGGACAGTTATCTTCACCTCGAACAAAACGAATATCTGTGGTGAATTGGGAGATGAAATCTATGTGTCGGAGTTGTCTAGGGGAGTATGTTGTCTTGTTATGAATGAATGTTGTTGTGATTGGTTTGTGGTCGGTGTATATGTGGAATTGTCGTCCTTCGACGAAATACCTGAACCTGTTGACAGCCTTGTAGATGGCTAGGAGTTCCTTGTCGAAGGCGCTGTATTTTTTCTCGGCATTGTTGAGCTTCTTTGAGAAGAAGGCGATGGGTTTCCAGGCATCGTTGATGTATTGCTGCAGAACTGCGCCGACACCTGTGTCTGAAGCATCTGTCGAGATGGAAGTGATGGCATCAGGAATAGGGAAACTAAGGGCGGTAGCATTCCCGAGTGCTTCTTTGGCTGCCATGAAAGCTGCATCAGTTTCGACGTCCCAGTTGAGTACGATGGAACGTCCCCTCTTGCACGGCTTGATCATGGAGTAGAGCGGTTGGAGCAGTTGAGCGCAGCCTGGAATGAAACGATTATAGAAATTTAACATACCAAGGAATTGCTTGAGTTGGCGCTGTGTTGTAGGTTTCGGGAAACTCTGGATGGCGTCGCAGCGGGATGAGACAGGGGTGACGCCTGAAGGTGTGACGGTGTGTCCTAGAAAGTTGATGGATGACACACCGAAGTCAGATTTCTCGAGATTGATGTGGATGCCGTAGTCTTGTAGGCGGGTAAAGACTTGCTTCAGATGGTCTTGGTGCGTGGCTTCGTCAGGGCTGGCGATGAGTACATCGTCGATGTAGGTGAAGCAAAAAGGCAGGCCTCGTAGGACTTCGTCCATGAATCTCTGGAAAGTTTGGGCAGAGTTCTTGAGGCCGAAGGGCATTCGAACGTATTCGAACAAGCCAAAAGGTGTTGTGACAGCTGTTTTGGGAATGTCAGGCGGGTTGACCGGAATATGATGGAAGGCTTTTACAAGATCGATCCGGGAGTATACGCGAGTTCCTGCAAGGTGTGAGGAAAACTCCTGTATGTTGGGAACTGGGTACCTATCCATCACAGTTCGTGAGTTGAGGGCGCGGTAGTCACCGCATGGCCTGATGTCGCCGTTGCTTTTGGGGACGATGTGGAGAGCTGACGACCAGTTGCTTGAGCTTGGACGAATGATACCTTGACGCATGAGGGCTTCCAGTTCTGCCTTGGCTAGCTTGAGGCGTTCCGGAGCCAGACGACGGGCTTTGGCGTAGACTGGAGGTCCCGTAGTCTCTATGTGGTGCACTACGTGGTGTTTCACAGTCGTGGTCGTGGAGTAAGGTTGTGTCAAGGCAGGAAAGTTCCTGAGGAGAGAAGCAAACTTGTTATCAGCACTGATGGTTGAAAGTTGGCTACTTACTCCGGTTGTTGGCCTGGCGTTGGATGACATCGATGTAAGGGGGTCGTGGAGCTTGCGATTTTTAATATCGATCAGGAGATCGAAGTGGGTCAAAAAATCGGCGCCAAGGATGGGTTGGGAAACTGATGCAACGTAGAAGGTCCACTCAAAGGATCGGCGAAGGTTGAGTTCTAGCTGAAGTGTCTTCCTCTTGAAAACGGGTATCTTGGTGCCGTTGGCTGCGAAGAGGGAAGACATCGGCGGCAGGTATTGCTGGGATGCTGTGGCAGGCAGGACACTGACTTCAGCTCCGGTATCGATGAGGTATGTGGTGTTGGAGAGTGGATCAAATACGAAAAAGAGTTTCGATGTATGTTGGCGAACGCTGTGCGCCGTTAGCGTTCGCCCATCTTGTTTAACGGTGCCGGTGAGAAGGTGCACGGCTGTGTACATTTCCTCGCATCTTGTCCAAAGCGATGATGGTAGAAGCAGACGCCTGATGTTTGCTTGGGTCTTCCTCTGGATGTAGACCTGGAGCGGTTGCGGTAGTATCTTGGTGACGGGGGTCGTTGTTGAAGATTGGCAACCTGCTCTTGGAGGGCGCTAACCTGGAGGGTGAGTTTAGAGACTAGCTCGGTTAACGCCTGAGTTGCGGACTGGTCGGCGAGGTTAGCGATGGTAGGGCGCGCAACTGGTACCGAAGCCATGAACTCATCAGCGAGTGTGGCTAGCTCGTCGAGCGAGAGCTTGTTCTTGGCGCTGAAGAGGTTGCCTTGGATGGTTGTTGGTAGGCGCTGGTAGAATAGGTGGCGCAAGATGGAGGTGTCGAATGTTGCGTATTTGTCTCCGAGCAATCGCTTCATGCGTCGCAGCAAGTCGGATGGTTTCTCATTTCCAAGTTCTTCTTTCGAGAGGAGCTCCTGCAGGCGTGTAGCTTCGGAAGACTCAAGGCGGTCCAGAACAGCTTTCTTCAAATCTTCGTATGGGGTACCGGATGTAGGTGCCTTGGAGATGGTGTCTGAAACTTGGAGGAGTACGTCAGATGGTAAGAGGCCACAAGCATGTGAAAACTTCGTAAGGCTGGTGGTAATGCGGTTTGCCTTAAAGTTACACTCGAGGATTGTGAACCATATTGTTGGGTCGCGGTTGGAAAAAGGGGGTGCGCGGAATGCACTTACTTCCTGTTGTTGATCGTCCGTCATGCTTACGTGATTAGTATGCAGCGATGTTCGTGGGCAGCTGAGTTGGCGGGGCTGGGCAGGCTGGGTCAACGGGCAGGACAACCCGGGACGGCGGGGCTGGGCACGGCAGGGCGGCGGGCGGGGCTGGGCACGCTGGTGCGGCAGTCAGGTCGGGGCGGTAGTACTGGGCTGGGCAGCCAAGCCGGGACAGCGGGGCGGGGCTGGGCACGCTGGTGCGGCGTGCAGGCCGGTGCTGTAGAGCTGGGAAGGCCGGGCGGGTGGAGCCGGGCTGGACGAGCAGGCTGGGCGGCAAGGGCGGCGGAAGTCCAGGGCAGGCAGCAGGGGCGTCGAGAGTAGTCCACGGCTGGCGGCAAGGGCGGCGGAAGTCCAGGGCAGGTGTTCGGTCACTCCAGGGTCACCAAATGTAGTGGTTACTACAATTGTCCTTGTTGGAGGAAGCTAGGATATTTAAAGTCAATCCCATGACTGATCTGTTTATTGGAAATGACGATGATGGTATTTACAATATTTGTGGCGAAATTCTGGATTCTTGGTCTTTAGTATACAATTATTCAAAATATATTTACAATACATAAATATGCTTCTTACAGGATGTAGAGAGATATGTTTTGTTTTATTTACAAAATAAATTAAGTTGTTACAGTGAACATTGTTATTTATATTGATTAAATTTAGTTGAAATCATGTTTAGTCGAACGCATGTTCTAAGGGGTGACTATTGTTTATCCCGTACTCTGCGATCACGGGTCCTGAAGGGGTAATTACACGTGTTGGCTACAGAACACTACAAGCTACAGAGGAGCGAATGATAGGCAGAAACGTGGAGTGATGGCCGGCGGCTTAGGAAAGGGGATTTTGTCTGATGTGAGATTCTGTCATCATTAGGCTTTTTGATTTTGGTACCAGCATGTTCTTGCCTCTTACATATAATTTTGTAATCCTTCCTCCATGTCGGGGAGTTTTACTGGTGTGAAATTCTGTTAAAATTACAACTCTGTTCTATCTGGTGGGAGCTGTCCCATGGAACACCGGTACACTATTTAACTGATTCCTTTTGCTGACAATGTATAACCCTGAAGACGAACCCCGGACAGTGTTTGAAAATTTTCCGACAATGTAAATGTGTGTATATATATATATATATATATATATATATATAAAAATATATATATATATATATATATATATATATATATATATATGAGAGAGAATGCGGGTGGGGAAGGGCAAACGAAGATGTGTTAGGAATAGAGTTTATTGCCCTAACGTTGCGACCAACTTGGTCTTCTTCAGAGGACTACAGCATTACAGACGGATCACAATTCTTATATTCGTAGTGAGAGGGAACCCGCCAAGGTATGAGCGTCATGTTTTCCCTTTGGCTAACGATTTAATTATTAGGACACTTGCTGCTTTCGAGAGGCATTTAAATCCGTCTCTGTCGTTGTTGTTCTTGTTGGCGGCGATATGTGCAGCTTCCACAGTTTTTCTCATTTTCTTCTCAAATCCCTCGTGTAGAATTTCTGCGTTGTTCCAATCAGGTAGATGTCCACATTTGTCCAGGTGACGAACCTGGACAAATGTGGACATCTACCTGATTGGAACAACGCAGAAATTCTACACGAGGGATTTGAGAAGAAAATGAGAAAAACTGTGGAAGCTGCACATATCGCCGCCAACAAGAACAACAACGACAGAGACGGATTTAAATGCCTCTCGAAAGCAGCAAGTGTCCTAATAATTAAATCGTTAGCCAAAGGGAAAACATGACGCTCATACCTTGGCGGGTTCCCTCTCACTACGAATATAAGAATTGTGATCCGTCTGTAATGCTGTAGTCCTCTGAAGAAGACCAAGTTGGTCGCAACGTTAGGGCAATAAACTCTATTCCTAACACATCTTCGTTTGCCCTTCCCCACCCGCATTCTCTCTCATTTGTCTGAAATAATCTTATATATATATATACATATATATACATATATATATGTATATATACACACACACATATATATATATATATATATATATATATATATATAAATATATGTGTATTCACTTGGTCTTTTGGATCACGTGTTCGACAGCTATTTCCCTCCTGGAAGAGAGCTCAGAGCTCGTAGGTCCGATCTATGGGTAATGCTATGACCTTTCACACACACACACCCCCAACTCCCCGCCCACGAGAGTCAGAGTAACGACCCGAAGCGCAGCTGTACCGAAATTAATTTCGGCCCTGGGCAGGATTCGAACCAAGCACTACGCGCACCACCCTGCTAGTAGTTCATCGTTCTACCAACTGCGCGCGCGCGCGCGTGTGTGTGTGTGTGTGTGTGTGTGTGTGTGTGTATGTATATACATATATATACATAGATATGTATATATGTATATATAAATATATATATATATATAGATATATAGATATATATATATATAGATACATATATATATATATATATATATATATATATATGTATGTATATATATATATATATATATATGTAAGAGGAGTAGAGGGAAACACACAAAGAAACAACTTTGCCAACCGTGTAGTTAATGAATGGAATAAACTTCCTGCACAGGTAGTGCAATGTAGTTCAGTTCGAAGCTTTAAGAATCATTTAGATAAATACCTAAGTAAGATGCTGTAATGATTATAATTTATCTTATATTATTTGTTTTTGTTTTGTTATAATTTGTCTGTTTGATTTTCATTTATCATTAGTTATATGTCAATTTATAATCATTTACTATTTACCTTTTTGTTTGTTATTCAACTATACCTATGCATTTATTTATGTATTTTATTTATTTTTACATTATTATAGTATTAATTTATCTTTTTTTTTTTTTTTCATCCGACCTAGATATGGATCAAAAGGTCTCCTGTCGGCATGCTCCGCCTTTGTAATCCTTTGTAATCCTTTGTAAGTAGAACAGGTGTTTAATCCTTGACTAGTTTCGCACAGTTATGCTTCTTCAGAAAGAATGGTTTGCAATACAGAATAACTGATATTAAATACAAAAAATATTAGGAGAAAGAGGGTATAAGGGAAGGTCACTTCCTATTCATGGTGGCACGAAATCGTGAGGGTTGGTCGGACTGGCGCTCCGTGTGGTGCTATGAGTGAACAGATGTCCTGTTGTTTTCCACTCTGTTGCTGCATGTAGTGCTGTTATCTTTGATAATTTAATATCTCCTATTCTATTATTTGTGCATTTATTTGTGGCTATGTATATGGCTTCTACCATTTTCCTCTGTTTCTTACTGAGGTTGTTGTGTAATACATCAGCTTCATCCCATTTTGGTAGGTGTCCTTTTTCATCTATATGGTTCACGAACGCGCTGGTTTCACGGTGGTGACGGACATCGGCTCTGTGTTCTTTGAGTCTTGTTGGCAAACTCCTATATGTTTCTCCAATATAAACATTATCACAACCTGAGCAAGGGATGTTAGAGTGCCTTAATTCTTTAAGGAATAACAGCAAATGGTACAGGTACGTAGATGACTGTCTTCTCGTTCTCCCCAAAGACACCAACATTGATGACATCCTCTCACAACTCAACCAAGTCCATCCTAGGATTCAACTAACAGTAGAACACGAGGTTAATGGGTCCCTACCGTTCCTAGATACAGTTATCATTAGAGAAAATAGCACTGTCAAATTCAAAGTGTATAGGAAACCCACCCACAAAGATGACTATATTAGTTTTTTTCAGTGCTCACGACCAAAAGACCAAGACCGGCGTAGTCATGGGCTTTTTTCTCCGAGCACTCAGAATATGCAGCCCTGAATTCCTCCGTGACGAAATACATCATGTCACCGAAACTTTCAGAAAACTTGGCTTCCCTACCGGTCTTCTCTCGTCCACCTTGAAGAAGGCCAAAGCTGTAAGGGAGAGGAATAACAAGGAAGAAAAAAACATTCATTACGTAGTAGTTCCCACTTCTGATTTGGCCTGCACACTAAGTAAAGAATTAAGGCACTCTAACATCCGTTTCTCATGTGACGCAGGAAAGAAAATCGGGGACATCATTAAACCAAAGATGGAAAATAATAATACCAACAGTTTAGTTTATAGAATCCCTTGCTCAGGTTGTGATAATGTTTA
>NC_134798.1:15191481-15201481 GCF_046742065.1 Oratosquilla oratoria
CTTCTCCTCCTTCTCCTTCTCTTCATGTTTTTCTACTCTCCCTCCTTTACCTCTTTCTCTTTTCTTCTCTTTTTGTTTCTCTTTCTCCCTCCCTCTTTTTCTATCTTCTTTTCTTCTTTCTCTTTGTCATTTCCTCTCTCTTTTCCTCCTTGTTTTAATCATCTGCCTCCTCTTTACTCCTCCTTCATCTCTTCCTCCTTGTCATTCTCTACCTACTTTCTTCTATCCCCCCACCAATCACTCCTACTCATCTTCCGTTTCCTCGTCCTCCTATTCTTACTTCCTCTTATTCCTCTTACCCTTCCTTCTCCTCCCCTTTACCTCCTTCTCCTCCTCCTCCTCCCCCGTCCTACTCTTTTTACTTGTCATCATCCTCTTCTCCACCTCGCCTCCTCCTTCTCCTCCTACTTCTCCCACTGTTCCTCACCATGTATATGCTCTTTCTCCTCTTGCTCCACCAGCTCCTGAACATTTCTCTCTCCCAGTTATTCTTCTACTCTTTTTTTTTTCTTCCTCCTACTCCTCACCATTTACTCCTCCTTTTCCTCCTCCTCTTCTATCCACTCCTTCTCTTCCTCTTCTCCTCCTCCCCCTCTTCTTATCCCCATAATCTTCCTCATCCTCCCGATCCTCCTATTCTTCCCTCTGTTCCTCACCTCTGTTCCTTCATCTTTCTCCTCCTTCTCTTCATCTTTTTCTTCCTCATCTTTCTTCTCCTCCTATTTCTCCTCCTCCTCCTCCTCCTTCCCCTTCCTCCCTCCCGTCTTTTTCTCATTTTAATCTCCATTGCCATCAGTAGCAGTATCACATCTCCCAACTTCGATATCACCACCATCATCACCATCGGCACCATCACCACTACCACCAACAATACTACCATGATCATCGTTGTCCTTATAATCATCATTACTATCTTCATCAATATTACCATCATTATTGCCATCTTTTTCATCATGAGCATCATCATAACTATACATCACCTCCAATATCATTGTCATAATTACATTATCATTATTATCACCATTACCACCATGATAGTAATTACATTTACCATCCATCATCACCATCCACCACCACTTTCAACTGTCATCATTGTCATCATTATCGATATCACTACTATTATCATTATCTTTAGCACTATTATTATCACAATCTTTAGCAACATCGGCATCATCATCATCATCATTATCATCACCATTATCATCACCACTATCATAATTACCATCATCGATCAAAAATATCCTCAGAACCAAAGTTCATGCATCCTGTCCATAGAAATGTCACGAACAATTTTTTTTTTCTTAAGATCACAAATCACCACAAATTTTATGAAACACTTTTCTATATCTCACTGCAACAATCACACGTCAACCACGAAACACTAATCCCATTTCTCTTTGACTCTTTTATTTCAGCATTTCAGCCGTTTCCCGCAATGCGAGGTGACTATGCACGAGATGCTTCGTTGGAGGTCGTAGCGGGGGCTGGCGGATTTTAGTTTATATCATGCTCTCAGTGACGTCACCCAGGACTCCTGGGGTTTCGAACCGTGCACCTCCTGGAATCTCACCCCCAGACACTGGAGCCCTGGTCCGCTCGGCCACTATGTTCCTTCAGAGTAGTATTTCGCTCTACATTAAGTGGCATAGAGGCTTGGATACTCCAGGTGATACTTCAGAGGTATCTCTTATTTCATTTTTTGGCCCCATCATTTCTGTATTTGTGATTTTATTCAGTTTTAACCCGCCCTTTTTCCTTTGTACAGCCAAAGCATTAAGGGTCTTCAGTAAGTCACCAAACTTCTTATGCCACAGAAACAAAAATTACCAACACAATGGATTTATCTCCCTCTTTATCTATATCTATATCTATGTATCTATTTATCTATCCTATCTTTATCTCTTTCTCTCAATATCTCTCGTTTTTTCTTCTCCTATTTAGTCACTATAAAAACACAAATATTACTTTCTTTGAATCATCAGGAAGCTCGCTGGCTGAGCGGGTTAGGACGTCGTTACTTGCGGCGAAGGTCGAGGTGAGGGCGGTTCGAATCATGCCACCAGCGGAGTTGAACCAAGGGCATGGTTCATTAAATGACGTTAGACCATATCATCATTGAATCATCAACATTATTTCTTTAAGACAAGAAATTATATGCTTACTGGAAGTACCACCACCTCCATACCGAAGGATACTTTTCCTTCCGTTCTAGCTGACGTCAATACTCATATATTCTCTTCATTTCCTCGACACCCTTTCAGTCAGGAAGAGGGAAGGGAGGAGAGGGAAAGGTTAAAGCTTCAACTTATGATGACAGCATTATTGAGGTTATGTCAGACAAGGAGGGCGTAGCCGGTCTCTCCTCCTACTACTTCCCCTCCTCCTCCTCCTCCTCCTCCGCCTCCTCCTCTTTCGCCTCCTCCTCCTTGGGAACCATGGCGTCTCTCCATATTTTTTTTTTTTTTTTTTTTTTTTTTTTTTACCGCTCCTTCTTTTCGCCTGCAGCAACCCTAAGAGGGATGTGACGTCTCATGTCTGTCGGGGTGCAGTCTGTTTTGCCTCTATGACTCATTTCGTACACAGAGCTTCGAGGGACCGTTCTTAGGGGTGCTCGCTCTTTGTTACAATAAATCGATTTTTATTCAATTTTGGTTTTAGTTTTGTTTAAAGATCTATACATCTGTTACCTTTTCATTGTCTCTTTGTTTTATGTGTTATAAGGAAGCTGATTTGTAAGTTTGTCTTGCAGTAAATCGATTTTTTTCCTGTCCTGAATTTTTTGTTTAAAGGTCTCTACAGCGGTCTCCTTGCCCAAAGTGTTGTAGGAAAGTTGATTTGTAAATCTACCAAGTAACAATTAAAATCACTTTGTACAATACAAAATAAATGCCCGAGATCTCTTGGTGGCAACCAGAAAAAATACATAAGGAATATCCCTATCCTCCAAAGTTAAGTTCCGCTCTTCAATTATATATATATACCCTGTATACTGGCCGCAAAAAAAAAATCTATACATTTTCGCCGCAGAAAAAATCTATACTCGCGATTTTATGAATATATTTTATTTGCGTTTCCGCCATAGAAAAAAGTGGACGGAGTTAGTGATGACTTCTCTCACCACTCTTCGCCAACGCACTACGCTTTAGTGAGCTGCCTGAGCTTGATGAGGGAGGATCTACTATACTCGTACGCTTCCCCTCAGTACCCTATTTTGTACTTTCTCATCAAATTTGACGCTCTATAACTCACCTTCTATTAATCAGAATGAGTCGTACCAAACTTTCAATGCAAAAAAAGATTCGCGCCTTCACTCTGTTAGAGCAGGTAATATCAGTGATATGTGTGGCCGCAGACCTGCACGTGAAAAAGACATTTACAGCTGAATAAAAAGGCCCCTTTGAAATGTTCATACTGGGCAGGTATTCAATCATAGTTAATTCTACCATTTTTCTCCTGAGCTCACATCTAGATTTATAAACGAGCTCAGGAGAAAAATGGTAGAATCAACTATAATTGAATACCAACCCAATATAGTTTCAGGACTTTTCATCACTAGCCTATTAAAAAGACATTTGCCTCCTGGCCCCACATACGGAATGAGCCGAGTATAGAGACCTCTCCCAATGTTCCCCTTTGTCACTATTCCATTTTTGTATCTACTGAAAAGTATTGTAGTTTGCAATCGAAATATATAGATTCCCTGTCTCCAGACTTTTTTACTCCAACAGTGGTTTTCACGTGACTGACAAATGTGGGATTACATTTTTCACCTGTAATATATATATATATATATATATATATATATATATATATTTATATATATATATATATATATACATATATATATATATATATACATATATATATATATGTATACACACACATACAGTATATATATATACATATATATATATATATATGTATGTCATATATATATATATATATATATGTATATGTATATATATATGTATATATATATGTATATTGTATATATATATGTATATATATATATATATATATATATACAGACATACATACATACATACATGCATGCATATATACATACATACATACATACATACATACATACATACATACATACATACATACATACATACACCAAAGGCTTTTTCACCTTTTCACGGGGGATAGCCAAAAAGAAAAAGGCATAGAAACCACTCTCACCCATTCCATCCCCTCCATCCTCCTCCCTCCCTCTCATCTTGGCACCTCCTGGATGACGGGTCATCCCTGCATCCTGTCCACTACCCTGGGTCAGAGGCAGTGTCGCAAGACACAGCACATCCACAGCAAGGCCGCTTCATTAATTCGGCGACCCCCTCTCTCCGTCCCCTCATGCAGAAAAGGAGAAGACGGGGAGAAATCCCCTCGAGCTGCGTCAAATTACTCATACATACTTCCTCACCCCCCATTCCCCACCCAGTCCCCCTCATGCATCACAGCCTCATCTATACACAACCCTTCTCCATTCACCCCTATCTTCTGTCCTCTCCCGTCCTTCCTCAACAAACATTCCTCTCTTTTGTAATGCCCCTTTTACCCCATCCATCCATCTCATCCTAGGACGCCCCCTCATATTTACTCCTTCCATCTCTGCCTTCCACACCTCTTTTACTAATCTTTCTTCACTTATTCTTTCCATGTGTCCAAACCATCCTAATACTCTTTCATCAACCCTATCTCCCAACTCCCTTTCCACCCCTGTTCTCCTCCTCACCACCTCATTTCTCACTCTATCTAGCCTAGCAACCCCTATCATAATTCTCAGACATTTCATCTCAAACACATTGAAACTTCTTCTCTCTTCCTCTCTTATGTTCCATGTTTCTACCCCGTACAATGCTATCGGCACAGTCACTCCTTCATATAACTTCCTCTTAGCATCCATTCCCAGATGTCTATTTCTCATAACACTTTTTAATCCACCAAGGCATTTACCCGCTTCTCTCAGTCTACATTCTCCCTTAATGGTCACTTCCAGACTGCTGTCGCTCTCTCCCCTTGTACATCTCTTCACCTCACTTTTGCCCACATTTATCTTCAGCTTCCTTCTTTCACACACCTTCTCAAACTGTCACTAACTTTCTCAATCCCTCCTCTGATCCTGGTACAAGCGCAGTGTCGTCAGCAAACAACTGGCTTATTTCCCACTTTTCTTCATTTTCTTTAACCATCTCCAACCCCCTACCCACTACCCTTGCATTCACCTCTCGCACCACCCCATTCATGTATAGATTGAACAGCCAGGGCGACATAACACATCCCTGACGAAGTCCCACCTTTACCTCAAACCATTCACTCTCTCCATTTCTAATCCTAAAACAAGCTCTACTACTCTCGTAAAAAATCCTGACTGCTCTTAACAGCTTCCCTCCTATCCCATATATCTGCAGTATCTCCCACAGTGCCTTCCTGTCTACCCTGTCATAAGCCTTTTCCAAATCCATAAAAGCCTAAAAAACAGCATATATATATATATATATATATATATATATATATATATATATATATATATATATATATATATATATATATATATATACACGCAGTCAACTCCCCATTAACGGGAGTTTAAATAACGTAATTTCGATTCAACGCGACTTTATATCTAAGGAGATACGGTTAATTAACACGATATTTTCGATTTAACGCGGTTTTACCAAACTCGATGACGTCACGCGCACCCACGCTGCTTCTGGCGGGAACCGTGCTGAGATGCTCTGTACCTCCTCAGGCTGAAGCTAACCCGTACTGTGAGTGGATTGTTTCTCTGCATTGAAAAGAAGTTGGAAATTTTAGATCTCTATGCTAGGAGAAAAAGACCTCAGTGATAGTCCATTCGATGGGACTGAGGGGGAGCACATTATCCACCATCAGGGCAAATGCCGACAAGAGCCGTACAAGTGCTGTTGCAGGAACATCGATCTCCTCCACACGCTGCTTACATGCAAGATCCACGGAGATGGAGAGGATGGAAAAGTTGTTGGCGCAGTGGATTCAGCACCAAAATAAGATAAATGCTCCTATTAACATGGCCATTATACATGCTAAGGCTGTAAGCCTCTACAAAGATGTGCTGGGCAATAGCAAGGAAAACAAAGGCAAGACTTTCCAAGGCAGTTCTGGCTGGATTTCGAATTTCAAGAGGCGCTACGAAATCTACAACTTGAAGATGACTGGGGAAGCTGCCTCTGCCAATGTAGCAGCTGCCAATATGTATCCAGCTACTCTCAAGACCGTTATCGAGGAAAGTGGCTACACTGCCAAGCAGATTTTTTATATAGATGAGACTTGTCTATATTGAAAAAAAAAACCTGCCTGGTAGGACATACATCTCGGTTGAGGAGTCAAAAGCACCTGGGTTCAAGGCCACCTAGGATCGTCTTACTCTCTTATTGGATGCTAGTGCCCAAGGGTATTACAAGGTGAAGCCTGCCTTGTCTACCACTCCGAAAATTCGCGAGCTTTAAAGGTAAGAACCTTAATTACAAGTCATAAAAGCTTGATTTTTTTTACACATACGGTGCAGTCCAGCAGAGAATTGAATAAGTTAGAGATTGTAAAAACGCGTTTTCTGTTCTACACATAAAAAAAAATCATTTAGAAAGTAACCGTTTGATAAATGATAGCCAGCATGGTTTCAAACGGAAACGTTCTTGCGTGACTAACTTACTCGAATTCTACAACACAGTTATATCGAATTATGACAAAAGAAACAATATAGATTTAATATATCTAGATTTTGGGACTAGTAATTGGTTGAATGGTCGAAAACAGAGAGTTGTTTTAAATGGAAAAACTTCTGGATGGAAAAATGTTACAATTGGAGTTCCTCAGGGTTCCGTTCTTGTGTCACTTCTATTCATAGTATATATATAAATGATATAGACCATGGACTAAAATCTACTGTTTCCAAATTTGCTGATGATACAAAACTGTGCGGAGTGGCAAATGATCACTCAAACCAATTAGATATTCGAGAAGATTTAGATAAATTACAGCAATGGTCTGAAAAGTGGCTTATGAAATTTAACACAAGTAAATGCAAGGTAATGCACATAGGTAAAAATAACAGTAAGTACGATTACAAGTTATTTGGAAATTCGTTAACAAAAGTGGATAGTGAAAAAGATCTCGGCGTAATTATCAGTAACGACCTCAAATCATCCAAGCAGTGTATTTCAGCCTCTGAGAAAGCAAATAAGATTCTAGGACTGATTGCGCGATCTTTTGATTTCAAAAGTCCATCACTCATTAACAAGCTATATAAATCGTTAGTTCGTTGACATTTGGAATATGCTGTTTCCGTATGGTCACCGAATCTCATTAAAGACATTGACAGACTGGAAAAAGTACAACGGCGAGCCACAAAACTGATTCCAAATATCAAAAATAAATCATACGAAAATTGACTAAAATATATGAATCTGTTTTCCCTAAAAAAAAAAGCGTAGACTCAGAGGTGACTTGATACAGGTCTTTAAGATTTTAAAGGGAATTGACAACATCAAAAGTGACCAAATTTTCACATTGAATGAGAATCAGACAAGAAACAATGGTCTCAATCTGTCCGGAAATAGATTCAATTTGGAAGTAGGTAGAAACAACTTTGCCAACCGTGTAGTTAATGAATGGAATAAACTTCCTGCACTGGTAGTGCAATGTAGTTCAGTTCGAAGCTTTAAGAATCATTTAGATAAACACCTAAGCAAGATGCTGTAATGATTATAATCTATTTTATATTATTTGTTTTTGTTTTGTTATCATTTGTCTGTCTGATTTTCATTTATTATATTATTAGTTATATGTCAATTTATTATTATTTACTATTTACCTGTTTGTTTATTATTTAACTATACCTATGCATTTATTTATTTATTTATTTTATTTTGTTATTTACATTATTATAGTTTTTATCTATTATTTTATTGTTATGATTTTTTTCGCATCCGACCTAGATATGGAACAAAAGGTCTCCTGTCGGCATGCTCCGCCTTTGTAATCCTTTGTAAACAGTAAACTAATTATATTCTTCCTTGTGTCTTCAGAGGATTACGTCAAGAGTTTCCTCCCATGTTATTGCTACTCCAACCGCAAAGAGTGGATGACTGGCAGCATATTCAAGGACTACTTCGGGAAACTGGATAAAGAACTTGAACTGCAATGCGAGAGGGAAGAACTGCAATTCAAGATTCTCCTAATCCTGGAAAACGCCCCTAGCCATCAGCCGTCCGTAGAAGATCTCTCCAGCAACATTCAGCTTACTTTCTTGCCACCTAACACTACTTCTTTACTTCAGCCATGTGATCAGGGGATAATCAAGACATTCAAATCTTATTATCTCCGTTCGATCCATGTTGACATGGTTGAAAGGTCAAACAAAGACAAGTTGATTGTGAAGGAGTATTGGAAGCAGTTTACCATCAAATATGCCCTCCGTTTCATCAAGGAATCCTGAGAGAAAGTACCAAGAAAGTGCCTCAACGGAGTATGAAAAAATCTTTGTCCTCAATTGGTCTAAGCAAAAATGTTTGAAACAAACCTAGAATGTCTTGCAAAGGCTAAGCAAGCTGGGTTTGAGAAAATTGAGGAAAAAGACGTTGTTGAACTCTTAGAGTCATACAGTGTGGACCTAAGTAATGAATTCTTATTGGAGAGGGAGAAGCTCCAAACAGCAGGTTTAGAGACAACAAAAGCACGGTCTGCATCAGAAACCCCAGACCCCAAGAGAGTTTGAACAAAAAAGATCTACAAGAAGCATTCACTTCAATATGGGAAGGACTTGACATACTGCAAGGACCCTAATGTAAACAGAAGTGCAACAGTTGCACGAAAAGTGATGGCAGAATTAAACTGCTACAAAATAATGTTAGAGCAGAAGAAAAAGATGACTACGCAAACCAAACTTGACCAATTCTTCCAAAAATAGACCGTAGTACAAGAGTAGGAAGAAGAGGGAGACATGTATTGCAGATAGGTGAAATATTTGGAAGAATTGTGGGTTTGGAATTTGGTCCGCAGGTAAAATAAACCTTAGTGGTATGCAAACAGTAATGAACTGTTTTCTGTGAGCCATGTCACTCAGAGCACTGTTCACCGCACTGACAAAGAGCTGTGCACCGAAGAGCCGCCTTCTGGCACATGGGCAGAGGTGTTTCCCTTCCTTAGTTGTGCCTGGTTGTACATGAGGCCTGCTGATTCTCTCGACGTCGTACCATGCTGTTGGACATCAGTAGCTGGGAAATCGTGAGCACTGGCTGGGGCATTGCTGAAGAGCTTGATTGTACCTTGATATTTTGCCTATTCAACACCATAGCAACTAACGCTAACAGAGGCACTGGAACAAAATCTTCCTGGATGTTGGGTTCAAAGAAACCACCAAACTGGTTTTTCATCTTGAACATGTCTCTCCTCACGATATTCACAGCCCTGGCAAGATGAACAGCATCACCATCAGCATCATGCTCACATGCTTTCCTCAGTGCTGGTCCAACATCTTCGTTGGAAATGAGGACTACATCTTGGCCCTGCTTGTGAGCCTCCATGTCTGGAAAGTGGACCAGTACTGTTTTTTTTTTTTTTTTTTTTTCAGTAGCCTTATTGTGTACAGATATATCAGGTCACTGAGGTTAAAGATGTGTGCATCTCGACTGTTCATGCGAGTATCTTCAGTATAAGATACCAGCTCAGGAAATGCAAGGCCATGATTAATTTTGTCCACATCAGACTCTTCATATGTTTTTGTTTCTCTCGCTCGGTTATGCAATCAAGTCTCGTGCACTTAGTTTGGTCAATAGGGATTTGTCCTGCAATTTCATTGCAGCCTTCCTGACATTGATATCAAGCTCAAATGTTGATGATTTTCTAGTCAAAGACTCCCCATCTGGTACAGGTTTGTCACAGAAGAAGCATGTTTCGGCGGAAGCACTTTTCTCACTAGCACTCTTGCGGGTGGACTTCTTTGAACTATCAGCAGAGT
>NC_134798.1:15218981-15226481 GCF_046742065.1 Oratosquilla oratoria
TGGCGTGGTTTATATACATTGGCAAGGCTCCAGGTCTTCATGACTGACCAAGGCTCCAGGTCGCACAGGTTTCCAATCCCAGGCATGCACTATACACAATATCAATATTATAAACCCAGTCTTATCTGTGAAAATTACTTGGATTAACGTACAATTCAAACATGATGTTATATACATACTCCTGATACTTATCAGAATTCAAAGTTCCCCTAATAGAACTTAAATACTGTTTCTTCTCCCTCAAAAAGAGTTGTTGTTTTACAATCCTCAATGTCACAATTATCATCATCATCATCAAGTTCTATCTTAGTCCTTTTTAAATCATCTACATGTCTAATTGACACTTCCCTAGTTTCAAAGTGTAAGATTTTGTGTTTATTTCCACCTGCAAAATCATCATTCTATATGGACCTGGGTATCTTGGCAAATGTTTATTAATAATTATATGTATTTTGGCCATGACCAAATCTCCTATTTGTATGTGCTATTTTGTTGTTTCTTCTTCATCTCTTGTGTATAATCCTTCATGTGTTCCCTAACTCTATGGTGTATAGCTTGAAATGTATGTATCCTATTTGAGATATAATAATCTATATTATACACTGGCTTTGGTTCTGCAATCAAGATTTCACATGGGAGAATTTTGTCTTCCTCAAAGATAATAAAATGTGGTGTTTCTCCTGTAACTGTATTAATTTGCTTATTAAGTGCACATTTCACACAAGGAATCCAACTATCCCAAGTTATACATGTGAGCTTATCAAACCTCTAAGACAATTGAGAATTTTCTTATTTAACCTCTCTACAACTTCATTGCTCTGAGGATGATTCGCCTGGATATTAACTTCGTTTATCTTAAATAACCTACACATTTCTTCCAAGATTTTGTTATTAAATCTAGTACCGTTATCTGAAACTATGATCTTAGTAGAAGTAAGATTACAGATTAATTATCTGATCACAGATCATAGATTAATGAAGCAATTGTTTCAGCTCTGTTATTTGGTATGGGTTGTAAAATACGAAATCTTGAAAGATAATCAATGGCAACAAATACACATTTATATTAATTTACAGACATAGGTAACTCCAATGTGGTTCCAGTGTATCTAATAAACTCTTTCCCAAGGTTTTTGCGGAATGGAATATGATAGCATAGGAGCAGGTTTAGGTGTATTTCAATTTATCTCAGCACATTTCAAACAATTTTCTACATATGGATAATGTCTTTCTTTATACTAGACCAAAAGTATTTAAGTTGTGCTTGTCTATAAGTTTCATTCTTTCCTGGGTGAGAACTGCAATCACTTTCGTGAAGTAATTTCAATACCTCTTGTACAAACGTTTGTGGAATTACCAAGTGATTCACTGGGCCCCCAGAAATATCCAACCCACTTGCCACTGTTTTTCTATACAAAAGTCCATTGCTCAAAAGAAATTCCTCTATCTTATACCCTTTGGTAGTTTTGGAGGAATACCTCATGGATTCATCAAATTCTGAGTTTTTTTCCAAGTCTTATATTTTCTTGTTCCCTTATTATCCTTTCCTCATCTAATGTTACTCGTTCATTAATACTGCAGATAAAATTGATCAACTCTGACGTTGGGTGGCTAATATTTCTAAATAATGCATCTGCTGCAACATTTCTCATACCTGGAATATATTCAGATTTAACTTCGTAACACTGAAGTGTAGTAAACCACCTGGCTAATCTGCCCCAAAGATTCTTATGTCTGAATAAGTTCTGGAAAGCTGTATGATCAGTCCACACTCTGATTGGATATCCCAGTATCATATCTCTAAAACTCGCTAGTGAATATATCACTGCTAATGTTTCTCTTTCTGTAATGGAGTATTTTCTCGCTGTACTATTACTAAGTCTCGATATGTGAGCTATCGGTTTCAGTTGTCCATCTCTCTCTTGTATCATTATGCCTCCTAAACATATGTCATACGCATCAGTACAAAAATGAACTCCTTATCATAATCAGGAAATATGAGGACTGGAAAACTAGTAAGTTTAGCTTTCAACTTGTCAAAAGCTTGTTATTGTGCAGATCTCCGAATGAAATTTAAATCTTTCCTCAACAAAGAACTGAAAGGATTAGCTATGTCAGTATAACTCTTAATATACTTCCTATAATACCCTGCCAATCCCAAGAAACTACTAACGTTTTCTACATTGTCCGGAACTGGATAGTTCTTTACTGTTTCTACCTTTGAATTGACTGCACTAAGTCCATGTCTGTCTATTTTATGTCCCAAATCAATAACACTCTACTGCAAAACTTAAATTTTTCAAGATTCACTTTCAACCCTGCTTCAACTAGTCTTGAGAACACCAAATTCAATTTCTTAAAGTGTTCAGTTGCTGTTTGGAAAACTATTAAAATATCATCTAGAAATACACTAGCAATGTTTCTTAACAACCCATCTAGAACTGTATTTATTAATCTCATATAAGTTAATGGACTAGTACATAACCCAAATGGCATTTGTTAGAACGCATAGTGCCCCGATGTTGTAGAAAATGCGGTATAATCCCTTGAATCTTCATGCAACTCGATCTGCCAGAACGGAGATTTGATATCTATAGTGGTAAAATATCTATTCTCGGTTCCCAAACGACAAAGGAGATCTGCTATTACCGGTAACGGCAATCTATTGGGTATTATCTGTTTATTCACTTCTCTATACTCAATAATTGGACGCATGGTACATTTGATTTTGGCACCAGAATGAAAGAGAAATTCCATTCACTTTGAATTTGTTCTTTTATAGCCTGCTATAACATGTCATTGGTCAATTTATCTACAAAACCTAGCTTGGAATGTGGTAATCTGTAGGCAGGTATATAATAGGTTGAGTCCCTGTATTTAATTTGATCTGATGTTTTAAAGCAGTTGTTTTGTCCAAGGTGTCCCCAGCAAAGCAATTGCTTTGTTGTGTTTCATAAGTAATGCAAGCTTACTTCTAGATCTGAACAACAACATGACTCTAGTTGACTTTTATATTTTTCTGCCAATTCTGTTTCTTCGTGGATTGAATAGATTGATGAAATTGGTGATTCCACCTCCTCAGTTCTCTAATTTAAAATCTTAATGGGTCTTGTACAGACTTGAAAACATCCTATTTGTGTACCTTATCAGACTATGTCTTTATTCAAAGTACTAATCATTAATATTTGTACCTTGTTCTTGTGTGTCTTATAAATCTCCGAGTACAATTTCAAACGTTTTATCCTAATTGATTCTGGGATGGTTAAAATTTCGGAGTCTACAGTGACTCCTTTCAACTGCACCTCTACTCCATTAATTGCTCTGTAGTGTAATAACGTCGACTTTATTCTGTCACTTTCCACAATTAGTAAAAGTTTATTTGAAGTTGATGAATTCTGATTTATTTTTGGGATTTCTTGAACACATGAGTTGGGTTCATTATATGTGGTTTTTCTCACTTTTTGTTTTAGCTTTCCTTGAATAGACCGCTATGCCCCACTATCATCCAATCTAGCATTGTTATCTTCTTTATCTATCTCAATAAGTTCTCATATCCCAGATGCTGGTCCTAAGTCTGGTTGATTTATAAATGGTATTAACTATGATTTCACTAAGATCCTTAACTCATCCAGACATATGATCATGCCCCCTTTTCTCATAATTGCAAATTCTATCAATAAATCTCCTGGAAAAACAAATTCTTCTTCAACTATCATTGGAATTAGTAAGTGCCCATTTCTATATAGAACAATACCTTAGTCTTACCCAATTTTTTAACTGACTCCTTGTTACTCCTTGGAATGAGTAATGGATTGGTTCCAAGATTTTCAATTCCGGTGTCAATCTGTTTAATTTTTTGCTAGTTATAACATTGACTACAGATCCTATATCGATAAATATTTGAATAGGGTTCCTATAGAAGTCTTTCCAATTGTTACAGTCAATTTACAATTGTCTTTGGTGCTGGTGTTTTCTTTCACCTTCACGTCACGTTTGTCCCTAACACAATACTGTCTATTTATATTTCCATGGTTAGCTCTATAATATTGTTTTATTTTGTGCTGGGGGTTTTCCTGTTGTTTCTGGGTGAATACGAAAATTT
Organism: Oratosquilla oratoria; assembly: GCF_046742065.1. Lineage (NCBI taxonomy): Eukaryota > Metazoa > Arthropoda > Malacostraca > Stomatopoda > Squillidae > Oratosquilla > Oratosquilla oratoria. Next base: position 15,223,084 of record NC_134798.1, read on the forward strand.
GGCATTGTTCTACAACCCTGTGTTTATTTTTTTGTGCAATGTGTCCTACTCCCTGGTCATACAAACAGAAAACTGGGTTTCTACAATGATACTCATCATGACCCTCATAACTGTAGTTTCTACAAATAGATAATTCTGTCCAATCTGAATCCGTCAACAAAGAAATCATGTCCTTAGACCATCTATCTAATTTTGTTGAATATTCTGTGTCTGTTTTTTTGTTTTTGTTTTCTTTGTCATTCTAACCATAGACCTGATAGGACCCTGATCACACTTTGACTTAAAATGTTGGATAAACGCCTTCTTATAATCTTCATATTAGTTTATATCTTCCATTTGCTTGAAATTTATTATAAGCCTAGCCCTACCCTTCTCAGGATCTACGTTTTCTTTTAGAATTTCGATTTTCTTTTTATCATACGATATGTTTTTGTCATTATTAGTGTATCAATTCAACAAAGAAACCTATTGATCCCCACTGTATTTTCTTCCCACGAAAATTTTAGAATGTTATTAAATGAACTTTTGTAGCCATACCTTCAGTTGTTAATGTCAATTTGAATCGACTGCTTCCTTTGTAGTCATCCTCACACGTAAGGCGTGTACCTCAGTAGGACATCAACCTTGCAGTAGCCCTCTTGTCCACTAACTCGTCTTCGCAGTCGTCCCCTCTTTCACTAGCTCGTCCCTCGTAGTAGCGCTCTCGTTCACTAAATTGTCCCTCGTAGTCAGCGTGCACTGCATGAATTGGTGCACTGTATTAGTTCGTATATTTTAGTCTACGGGTATTGAAACAGTTGAGATTTTTCTAACATTTCTTCACGAACTCTACTACAACTTGGTTCTCTAGGGTACACCAAGGGACTCCCGCCGAGAACACGAGAACACGCAGTTTAGGTCCAAGGTAAGGTTTGCAGTGACGTTATAATTTTAATTTATTTATTCATTTATTTGTTTATTTACTTATTCATTTATTTATTTGTTTATTCATTTCTTTATTTCTTTATTTATTTACTTATTTATTTATTCATTTATTTATTTATTTATCTATTTATTTATTTATTTATGTATCTATCTATCTATTTATTTGTTTAATTATTTATTTATCTATTCATTTATATATTTATTTATTTATTTATTTATTTATTTATTTATTTATTTATTTATTTATTTTGTGCAATGTGTCCAATGATCTTTAACTATATATATAAGATCCTCCCAAAAAGGCGTGATCTTACAAACGTGAACCAGTTTGATTTTCTCCTCCACCATTTCTCCAATCATATTCATTGTTACAAGACTATATGCAATATTGTTAATAAATAATCTCAAAGCTCTGAATAATTCACTTAGGCCACAAGTCAGCAAAACATTGTATACAGCAACAATGAAATCGGGTCCTCTACCACTGTTTATAAACATAAGGCTGAGAGCGAGCTTATGCAATTCCTCGCCTTCTCGCCTTCGAGTATTATGTAAATACATAAACTATAAGAACATAACACTCGTCATCTACCCCCTCTTTCTACCCACTTGTCTATCAGCCTCATACAGGGAAAGAAAGATAGAGAAGAAAGACAGAGAGAAAGGGGTGGGAAGAAAGAGAGACAGACAGAGAAAGAGGGGGGGGAGAGCGAGCGAGAGAGAGAAGAAGGGATAGGGAGAGAGAGAAGAAAGGAGAGAGAGAGAGAGAGAGAGAGAGAGAGAGAGAGAGAGAGAGAGAGAGAGAGAGAGAGAGAGAGAGAGAGAGAGAGAGAGAGAGAGAGAGAGAGAGAGAGAGAGAGAGAGAGTGAGAGAGGGAGTGAGGAGACTGAGAGAGAGAGAGAGAGTGTGTGTGTAAGAGGCTGGAAGAAAAGAAGGTACTGTAGAAAGAGGGGTAGAAGACGGGTTGTTGCATTATATAGGTAGGTTGTTTGTAAATAATAGCTCGATTGAGCTTTCTGAGTACGCTTTCCGCCTAATGTAGATAATAGAAATAGTGTTTGTAAATAAGATCCCGGGAGCTCGAGGGTAAATTTGCATTTCTTATTATATGACATTCCTTTGTAACCGAAGTGAGATTTATGCAGAGATTCGAGATTATTCTAAGTAAACAATATTGCCGTAAAGATTTGAAACAAAGAATCTCCCCTTTGGGAAGGAACTTAAATATAAAGTTAAAGATCATTGGTCTAAGAAAACCACCACGTCACTGCAAAGCTCAAGTAGGATCTTGGATATGTGCCTTCGGGGCATTCTTTGTTAGAACTTCGGAGAGAACGTTGTATAAAAATTAAAGGAAGAAATATATAGATGATTACTACATGTGTATGTGTGTGTGTGTGTGTGTGTGTGTGTGTGTGTGTGTGTGTGTGTGTGTGTGTGTGTGTGTGTGTGTGTGTGTGTGTGTGTGTGTGTGTGTGTGAGGACAACAGGGACAGCGACAGTGGCGATAATGGCGAGAGTGGGTACAGTGGTGGCAGACAGTGATGACAGCGGTGGGTTAAGAACGCACGCAATTAAAACGTTTCTGAATAAAAGCACTCAATGCACGCAACTCAACGCACGCAGCTAAACGCAGGCAATTAAAATGTCTCCGAAGAAAAACACTTAACGCGCGCAACTCAACGCACGCAACTAAAACATCTTGGAAGAGAAGCACTCAACGCACGCAACTAAGGAGGGCTACACCTAAAGAATTTAGTGCGACTATATGTGCTTACATATGTGTAGAAAATCGATGCAGCCATGCATTCATCACACACAAAGTCTTCAAAGAAAACGCAAACACCTACTCACGAACTCCAAGCAACAGACGAGACCACATAATACATGCAAATCCCCACGCTGGTACAAGGACGAGCTAGTGAAGGAGAGGGACGATTACAAGGACAAGGATGATGTGCTACTGAGGTGCGTGTCCGTACGTGTTGAGGGAGGACTACAAGTTGAAAAGAAGGAGTCAATTCAAATCGACATTATCACACGTATTATAATCTTAATTATGATAGGATGGCCACGGAAGTTCTCCGTCATGCCAAATGTCCCAAAGTTTTTGGGAGAAGAAAATACAATAGGGGTAAGTTCATTAACATAATTAATACACTAATAGTGACAAAAAACATACTAGATGAAAGGAAAAAGATAGAAACATCAAAACAACATGTAGACCCTGACAAAGGTAGGGCTTGGCTTATAATAAATTTCCAGCAAATGGAAAATATAAACAAATATGAGGAATATAAAAAACAATTCATTAAACACTTTAAATCAGAGTGTGATCAGGATCCTATCAGATCTTTGGTTAGAATGATAAAGGAAACAAAAATAGATTAAATAAACACAGAATATTTAGCAAAAGTAAATAGATGGTTTAAGGACGTGATTTCTATGTTGAAGGGTTCAGATTGGAGAGAAAG
>NC_134798.1:15252479-15264979 GCF_046742065.1 Oratosquilla oratoria
AAGCTGACTTCTTGGGAACTTTTTTTTTAATATATTAAGTGATTGATCGATTGATTGATTTATCTGTTTATCTATTATTTTGTGATTTATTGATCTATTTATCTATTTACTTATTTATACAAGGAGTTTGTCTACATATCTTCAGCCACTATCATGACAAAATAAAATACATTGTTACTTCGAGCTTATTTTTAGATTATGAAGCCCACGATATCTAGGTTCCTCGAACTGATTTTTACAAAAAGCTCTTAGCAAGGATAATATAAGTTTTTAAAATTCTACTTCCCATCCTAATAAGAAACATAATTGGGATAATAAATGCATAAAATTACCCTTCAATAATTTCATAAACAAAATTTCTCAGTTATTACCGAAAAATTTAACTTTATCTTCAATCATCCCAACAACTTGTTCAGCAAATTAGTCAATGTACACCACAGACAAATAGGGGACATAAACCCAGGAGGTTATAAATTACATAAGAACATAAGAATAAAGGAGACTGCAAGAGACCATAAGGCCTTCACTAGGCAGCTCCGTATCCATCACCACCTGTCATCCCCATCCATAAAGTTGTCTAATCGTTTTTTAAAACAACCGATATTTTCAGCGCTTACTACATGGTTACTAAGTTTATTCCATTCATCGACCACCCTATTAGTAAACCAATTCTTGCCTATTTCCTTCTTAAATCTAAATTTGTCCAGTTTATACCCATTACTGCGAGTCCTGCCCTGTTGTTTTATCATGATGACCATTGTTTGCATCTCCCTTGTTATAGCCTTTGATCCACTTGAACACTTCTATTAGATCACCCCGCACTCTGCGTCTTTCCAGTAAGTAAGTAAGTGTGTGTGTGTGTGTGCGTGCGTGTGTGTGTGTGTGTGTGTGTGTGTGTGTGTGTGTGTGTGTGTGTGTGTGTGTGTGTGTGTGGTGTGTGTGTGTGTGTGTGGTGTGTGTGTGTGTGAGTGTGTGTGTGTGTGTGTGTGTGTGTGTGTGTGTGTGTGTGTGTGTGTGTGTGTGTGTGTGTGTGTCACCCCGCACTCTGCGTCTTTCCAGAGAGTGTAAGTTTAGATGCCTAAGCCTCTCTTCGTAAGGCAAATTTCCGAGTCAATGTATCATTTTGGTCATTCTTCTCTGTACTGATGTCTAGATTGTGATGCTGTTTATTGGGGACAAACTGGATGAAACCTAACAACTAGAAAAAAGAGCATAAGAATTCAGCAAAATATGGACACGAGATATTTCAGTACATTGCCAATAAAGACCACCGCATAGATTGGACGATGCTGAAATGTAGTTTCAGAAGAAAAAATAATTGAATCTTCATTGATAAAATATGTTCCTAATCATAGCATATCAAATGGTCAATGGTCACCAGACTGCATGACCACATTAGCAGTTAATAGTCTGTTATCATACATACTAACGGTGGACAAAATCCAACAATGTCCGGGTAGTGTCGGCCACGAGAATTGAGTCCTCCCCTGGTTCCTACATATTCACCTCACATCTTTGTATATATATATATATATGACTTTTCAATTCTGTATTCAATCTGCTGAAGAGGATCACAGATAGTGATCAAAATAAACGGAACTCTCTATTTTTGTTTCCTCTTTTCCGAAAGTGAGTTTTAAGTCTAATATCTATATAACAGGATAGGTGAGAGCAATCTGCCTTGTTGAACTCCTGTATATAAATTGAAACAGTCATGATTCTTGAAAACTGTTTATATGTTACATATACGTGGGTCATTTGTAACTTTAGTACCTTTACTTCATATTTCTCCACTAGGATTTTTCAAGGTCTATGAATGTTATGTATAGATTATTGCTAATTTCCCAAAACTTGTCTATAATAATTCTTTGTAATAGTCAAGTGAAACACTCTGTGAGGTATTAATAAAATAAATAGAGATTTCATCGAATGAATTAATTAGTATGTACTTTCTATATGCTTGTTAACAAATTTATCGCTTGATGCAAAAATTGATTTGTTAATAAAGAAACAAAAAGCCACACACACACACACAGGTACACTTAGACACACACACACACACACACACACACACACACACACACACACACACACACACACACACACACACACACACACACACACACACACACACACACACACACACACACACACACACACACGCACGCACGCACGCACGCACGCACGCACGCACGCACGCACTCACACACACACACACACACACACACACACACACACACACACACACACACACACACACACACACACACACACACACACACACACACACACACACACACACACTGTCCATGAATGCTATGTATAGATTTTTGTTAAACTCCCATAACTTTTCTTTTACCATTCTCTGTATTAGTAGATTGAAATACTTTGTAAGGTATCAACTGATTAAGTACATGTTTCATCGAATAAATTAAATAATATTTGAGAGATCTTGTCGCAAAGGAGCTTGGGAGAAGTTGATGCGACAGGTGCGCCATTCTGGAAGACGACTCCAGCCATTTACTTTGAACAATCTTTGATTTCTTTCAACTTATTACTGTATGTACATTGATCTATTAGTGAATTTGACCAATTTCTAAACCCTACTGAAATGTGTGTAATAGTATTTGAATTATCATCAATTATCGACATGCACTATTTGGATTCAAGTGTCTCAGAGTTAACTCGCTTTCAGAGTAGAGTGGCGCAGTGGACACGTATTGGACTCATAACTAAAAGGTCCGTGGATTGAAATAATCCCATTTTTCTCTTTGTCTATATTCACAAGAGAGTGGTGTAGTGTTAGCTTATTGGGCTCATGATCCGGAGGTACATCGATCAAAGCCACGCTTTGCTAATCACATTTATATTTTTGTTCTGGAAGCTCTATTTCTTTCCGACAATTTTATATTGATATCAGTAATTCTATGATAGAGATAAGCTTGCAATAGTTTATATTGACGCGCACTCTCTGCTCTTCTATGACTTTAAAATCATTACCTTTACTACTAACGTACAACCAAATTTTTGACTGGAGCCTGTGATACCCCAGTAGTCCTTTCTTTGTTGTGAAGATCTGTCATTGTACAGATATAGCATGGATTGTCGTACATCCATTTAGCGCCTGAGCTAATGCCAATGCTACTAATACTCTACTACTGATACTACTTGTATCCAAACATGTATGTACCAATCCTCCGTCGTACTTCCTTGAATGGTTTCACCTAACTGGAAATCTTTTATCAGGTAATGTTGGGCGCTTAGTGATGGGCGTCACTTTAGTACACGAGCAACATTGTAAATTCGCAGCCAAGGTGGCCTCGAACCCTCAAAGTTTGGTTCAAGAACCGAACGCGCTAACCGATTGCACCACGGAGGCGACGACGGTCGAGGGGACTTTATTCGAAGAAGTATCCCGAGGGTCGAGAATGACTCCACGACACGCTTATCGTCTTTACGGTTGCGAAGTCCCGTAACAAATAACACACACATACACACAAAATAAATATGTTTTTGTACACAAAGACATACATACACACAGACCCACATGGGATAGAAAAAGAAGGAAAAAAAAAAAAAAAAGAGAAAATCCCGAGGTCTTGTAGCGATGGACCTGGAGAGAACTTGAAGCGACTTGAAGACGACTCTAGCCATTTACTTTTAACAATCACTGTTTTATGTTTTATTTCAACTTGTTATTGTATTTACATTTATCTATTAGTCAATTTTACAAATTCTTGAAAGCCATTGAAACTAGAATAACAGTAATTGTATCATCATCATACATTGGGATCCACTGAGTGGCATCAGGTTCCTCAGAGTTTGAGTTTAAATAGAACAATTAACCCTTTTCCTTTCGAAGCAGAGTGGCGCAGTTGGAAGCGCGTTGGGCCCATAACCCAAAGGTCCGTGGATCGAAGCCACGCTCTGCTAATCACATTTTCATTTTTGATCCTGTATTCACAGCAGGGTGGCGCAGTGGTAGCGTGTTGGGCTCATAACCCAGAGGTCTGTGGATCGATACGTAGCTCTACTGATCACTTTTCCATTTTCCATTCTTAAAATTTACTAGATTCGTACAGAAATTTTTTCTATTACAGATAGTAAAACTGAAGGTGATATAGATATTTTGTTTCTATTTGATGTCTGTCCTTGAATATTTCATAAAACTACCATGAAATGGAAAATGACTTCTTATGAATATTTTTAATGAATACCTAAACCACAGTATTAATATTTCAAATTTTAAACATGCAAAACAATCCATAGGGTAAATATAGTATGATTGTTTTTTCAGTGTCACTGTGTATATCTCGCATAGATTTAGTAACCTTTGTAAGATGAAGATCATGTATATGTTAGTTATGAAGACTTACAAGTAAACGAGCTGTTTCTGGAAGATTTCTCTTCTTGATCCGTAAATGATTAACATTCTTTACTTTGGTGACTGAAAGCATTTTGTTTGTTCCAGAGAAAATGAAAAAATATTTTACAATAAATAAGTTTCTATCTGATTGAGGATTACTTGAAGCCCTTACCGTGAGTCAATAGACAAAGAGGCTGGTTTAGATAACTTGCGAGAACCTATTTGCACTTCAGGTTAAGTAGAAGATCTGATGATAAGACGTGTTCTATCTTGAGTCTAGCAGAGAAGTCGTCGATCAAAGGTAGACCACCCATATTCTCAAAATGTACATGAGAACTTGATAATACACATTAGCCAGGAATAGAAATATATATATGAGTTCTGATCTTTTCATAAGTATCACATATTAGCGATATAAGGCATAATAATGACATAATGATTGAATACTAACGACATGACGTCACATTTTTATGTAATACATAAGTTCGTGACGTCATGTCGTCGTTGCCTACACGCAGTCTCTTTTAAGCTATGCAATTCTATCGATCACCAAGAAATTAATAAATCTTAATTATTCATTGAAAAATATCTTATTGATTATAAGATGTATATTTGTTTTAATATAAGGCAAGGTAAATGAAAACTCTTTACCCAGCTTGATTTTGATATTTCGAGTCAATCATATTATACCATGAAGGAAAATAGATTAATTCTGAAGAAATATTCTACCTGAACTATGATGCCAAGATTGAGCACATCTTGTTTTATTTTTTCTGTTGTAGAAGTCAGAGTAATTCGTCTATGGTAAAGAGTAATATACCTCATCTCACTTAATATCATTGCAGAGCAGTACCATCTAGTATGAACAGGGTCTTGGAGACTACTTGACAGGTGTGAATATTTGTTCAATTTCATAAAACGTCGCCATATTGAAACATGTACCAATCTTATAAGTCCAAGTTAAAATGACAATGCACGAATCGAAGAAATTCTGCGTCGGACCTCCTTTGATGGCTACACCTGACTGGAAATCGTTTATCTTTGCCCTCTGATACAACGACGCCATTTCTCAGCGAAACTTGGCACTTATTGCTGGGCATTTGAATATAACTGTTACTTTTTATTTAAATTTGCTTCCAGTGTGGACTCGAACCACCAATCTTTCGATCAAGAACCGAAGGCGATAACCAATTGCGCCACGGAGGTTAAATTTTATCTATCTATTGTTGTTTGACTATCCATTTGTTATTATTCATTTATCTATATAATATGTAATTGATCGATTTATTTATTTATCTGTTTATCTATTATTTGGTGGTTTATTAATTTATTTATATATATACCTATTTCTTGCTTATTCATTATAATAATCTTTTTTGTTTGTTTCAATGAAAGGTACCTTCAATGTATGTACTCCAGGAAAGTTAGTAAAGGAATTGCGAGAAAATATTTAAACTTGTTCACTATGAAAGAATTGATATATTCCTATATCATCCTCATCACATCCACAACAAGCTCATTGAGCGCTGAACTAAAGGGGCATCTTGATGTCTTCCAGACCAAGTACTTTCGGAGAATCATGGGAAATCAGAGGAAAGACTTGGTGTCAAAGCAGAGACTGCACGATGAGACTCGCCCTGGGCCAGTTACTGTCATTACTTGCAAACGACAAGTTGATCGAATATGTCAAGAGCTTGTTTGATTGGAAAGGGTGGCTGTATGGGATCTTACTAAGATAATTTGTGTGGAAATGGTGTTGGTACATAAGTAAAACAAGGCGCTCAGTGGCCTACCTTCGAGTACATTGAATATGGTGATGTAGAAGTCACTAATATGTGCGTGAAACAATGCATATACAACCCGTAGAATTGTTTATTTGTTTAATCATATATTGATTAATATTAACGTATTTAATTCTCCTAATCCTCTCAGTCAAGATCCTCCCATAAGCCTTCCCAACTACACTTAACAAGCTAATCCCTCTGAAACTACTACATTCAGACTTGTCCCCTTTTCCCTTGTAAAATGGAACTATACAGGCACTCCTCCAATCCTCCGGCACTCTACCCTCTCTCCAGCAAACATTAAATAACCTCACCAGCCAGTCCACCATCACTGTACCTCCTTTTTTAAGACATTCTGCATGGCATGTATCCAGACCAGGTGCCTTACCTGCTTTCATCATCTTAACAACTGCCTTCACTTCATCCTTCATTATTTCTCCTCCATTTTCCTCACTCATCACGGTCATTTCTTAGCATTTCCCACTGCAGCTATCTTTCCCTCCCTATCCTCCTTGACATTTAGCAACTCCCTAAAATATTCTGCCCATCTTCGCCTTACTGCCTTCTCATCCATTATCATCTCTCCATCTGCACCTTTTACCTTTTCTTTTCTACTTGATTCGCCTGTTGACACTAGGATAGACTGGAGGCAAGTTGACTAACTCTCCGTTCACAGTGGGTAAGTATAAGTCGCTAGCAGTAACGGCCACTAAACTAGCACCAAGTCAGTACGACTATAGATAACTACAATGATGATGATGATGATGATGATGATGATGATGATGATGATGATGATGAATCATCTTTGCCCTACTATACGAAAAAAGAAAAGAAAAAGTAAAGAAAAGAAAAAAAACCACGCAAAACTGGGGCTATAAATTTGTAATATATATATTTTTCTATATATATTTTTCAAGCTTAATAGCTTAATTAGTTCCGATGGGCTATTTTACTTTTTCTGTTTTCTTTTATTTTCTTCTTTCTTTTTTTTCTATCTATATTTTTTCTTTATATTTTCTATGGGTTTCTTACTTTTTTCTGTTTACTAAAATTTCATTGTATTTTCTGAAAATTTTCAATGCCTTCCTTATTTTCATTTTTTTTTTCCTATGGGCTTTTTCACTTTATTTTTTCATCCTCTTATGGGCTTTTTAACTTGTAATAACTTCCATTACCTCTTTTTCCTTTATTTTTTCTTCTTCTTATGGGCTTTTTAACTTCTAATAATTTTCATTGCCTCTTTTTCCTTTATTTTTTATCATTCTTTTATTTTCAAACTTCTTAATATTTTGTTTTCTTTTCTTTTTCCAGAGTTTCGTGGGCTTTACTTACTGCCTCCAGGACTTGACGTCGCTACGGGTGTGGTACCAGGAGGGCGGCGTCCTCCATTGCGGTTCGGGCCTCCTCCAGGACGAACTCCAGAGGCCAGTATTGTCTTCCTGGAGGGCAATGGAGGAGGAAAATGGAGCTCGTCTCCCGCGCGCCTGGTCACCCTCTGGAGCGACGTCTTTGATGGGTAGGTTGAGGCCTACGTTCGAGGCTCCTCTTTCTTCTGCGAGGTAGCTCCTGCAATTGACGTCCCCGCTGTGGACGCTACTCCCGCTGGTGTCAGGATCCTCCTTGACGCGGTCCATGAGGTCGTCAATCACATCGACGCTCAAGCCTGGAGGAAAGTCGGGGCGAGGGCTTTTCGGGGCTTCTGCTTTTCCTCGGGGTCGCCCGATGACCCCTTTCGGCTCCAGTGGACATGGCCGTGGGGGAAGTCGCCTCCACGAGGAACCGACTTCGTTTTGAGGTTGGCCTCGAGGTCTGTTGGGCCGGAGGATCTTGGCGGGAGACTTCGCCACGACAGGGGGGCTAGTGGGCCGAAGAGGCAGGCTCCTCCAAGAGAGGGCTCCGCTGCTGTAGGTTGTCATTCCTCTTCCAGCGAAAGCTGAGAGCCTTGGCAGAACGAGTGTCGGCGCATCATTCCATTCTTTGCATCTCAATTTGCTGCTCAGTCCGTCGGGCGGTCGCCTGCAGTCGAGCATAAAAGTCGGTGGTTCATGACTCAAGAAGAATCATTCGGGTGTCTTTTGGTTAACACACACACACACACACACACACACACACACACACACACACACACACACACACACACACACACACACACACACACACACACACACACCACACACACACACACACACACACACACACACACACACACACACACACACAAACACACACACAAACACACACACACACACACACACACACACACACACACACACACACACACACACACACACACACACACACACACACACACACACACACACACACACACACACACACAACACACACACACACACACACACACACACACACACACACATATATATATATATATATTTATATATAATATATGTATATACATATATATATGTATATATATGTATATACATATATATACATATATATATATGTATATATATACATATGTATGTATATATATATTTATATGTATACATATATATATATACATATGTATATATATAAATATATATAATATATATGTATATTTATGTATATATACATACATATATGTATATACATACATACATACATACATACATATATATATATATATATATATATATATATATATATATATATATATATAATGCACTTCTTTGCCTCTTCCTCCCCCTTCCCATCAGCACAAACCACCCCATTCCCCCCTGACCTTCTCATCTCCCTCATTCTTCCCATCCTCCTCCTCCCCCTCCACACAACCCCATACCTCCTCATGAGACATTAACATTAAATTCGACTGTAATGAGAAATACTGGTCTTGTATATAGATTGAACTTTAAAGTAAGTAGAAACATATTCACCACCCGTGTAGTCAATGGATGGAATAAACTTTCTGCAGGAGTGCAAAGTAGTATCGTAGGAAGTTTTAAGATTCATTCAGATAAATACTCAAGCAATGAGTTGTAGCGCTTGCCAATTGTCTGGTTCGCTTATTTATTAATTTCTTCGTTTAAATGTCTTTTCTTAACATCCAACCTAGTTACTGACCTATGTTATCGGCATGAGCTTTCTTTGTAGTCTTTTATAAATAAAGAAAAAAATAAATCAATAGATAATTAACTAAATATATAAGTAAATAGAAAATTGAAAGAAAATGAATGAATTTAATAAATGAATACACAGCTAAATACATAAATATTTAAATATGTAAATAAATGAATAAATAGCATTGTAATATAAAACAAATAAATAGATAAATAAATTAATAAACAAATAAATAGATATGTAAATATATTAAAAAATGAATACATAGATAAGCAAATAACACTCGTACTTCTTGAATACGGTTTTTATGTTACATGTACATGGTTCACTTGTAACATTAGTACCAGCTCACAAGATCGTATTTATTTCACATTTCTCCACTGTCCACGAATGCTATGTATAGATTTTTGTTAAACTCCCATAACTTTTCTTTTACCATTCTCTGTATTAGTCGATTGAAATACTTTGTAAGGTATCAACTGATTAAGTACATGTTTCATCGAATAAATGAAATAATATTCGAGAGATCTTGTCGCAAAGGAGCTTGGGAGAAGTTGATGCGACAGGTGCGCCATTCTGGAAGACGACTCCAGCCATTTACTTTTAAGAATCTTTGATTTCTTTCAACTTATTACTGTATGTACATTGATCTATTAGTGAATTTGACCAATTTCTGAAGCCTACTGAAATGTGTGTAATAGTATTTGAATTATCATCAAATATCGACATGCACTATTTGGATTCAAGTGTCTCAGAGTTAACTCGCTTTCAGAGTAGAGTGGCGCAGTGGACACGTATTGGACTCATAACTAAAAGGTCCGTGGATTGAAATAATCCCATTTTTCTTTTTGTCTATATTCACAAGAGAGTGGTGTAGTGTTAGCTTATTGGGCTCATGATCCGGAGGTACATCGATCAAAGCCACGCTTTGCTAATCACATTTATATTTTTGTTCTGGAAGCTCTATTTCTTTCCGACAATTTTATATTGATATCAGTAATTCTATGATAGAGATAAGCTTGCAATAGTTTATATTGACGCGCACTTTCTGCTCTTCTATGACTTTAAAATCATTACCTTTACTACTAACGTAGAACAAATTTTTTTACTGGAGCCTGTGATACCCCAGTAGTCCCTTCTTTGTTGTGAAGATCTGTCATTGTACAGATATAGCATGGATTGTCGTACATCCATTTAGCGCCTAAGCTAATGCCAATGCTACTAATACTCTACTACTGATACTACTTCTATCCAAACATGTATGTACCAATCCTCCGAAGTATTTCCTTGAATGGTTTCACCTAACTGGAAATCTTTTATCAGGTAATATTGGGCGCTTAGTGATGGGCGTCACTTTAGTACACAAGCAACATTGTAAATTCGCAGCCGAGGTGGCCTCGAACCCTCAAAGTTTGGTTCAAGAACCGAACGCGCTAACCGATTGCACCACGGAGGCGACGACGGTCGAGGGGACTTTATTCGGAGAAGTATCCCGAGGGTCGAGAATGACTCCACGACACGCTTATCGTCTTTACGGTTGCGAAGTCCCGTAACAAATAACACACACATACACACAAAAAAATATGCTTTTGTACACAAAGACATACACACACACAGACCCACATGGGACAGAAAAAGAAAGAAAGAAAAAAAAAAGAGAAAATCCCGAGGTCTTGTAGCGATGGACCTGGAGAGAACTTGAAGCGACTTGAAGACGACTCTAGCCATTTACTTTTAACAATCACTGTTTTATGTTTTATTTCAACTTGTTATTGTATTTACATTTATCTATTAGTCAATTTGACAAATTCTTGAAAGCCATTGAAACTAGAATAACAGTAATTGTATCATCATCATACATTGGGATCCACTGAGTGGCATCAGGTTCCTCAGAGTTTGAGTTTAAATAGAACAATTAACCCTTTTACTTTCGAAGCAGAGTGGCGCAGTTGGAAGCGCGTTGGGCCCATAACCCAAAGGTCCGTGGATCGAAACCACGCTCTGCTAATCACATTTTCATTTTTGATCCTGTATTGACAGCAGGGTGGCGCAGTGGTAGCGTGTTGGGCTCATAACCCAGAGGTCCGTGGATCGATACTGAGCTCTACTGATCACTTTTGCATTTTCCATTCTTAAAATTCACTAGATTCGTACAGAAATTTTTTCTATTACAGATAGTAAAACTGAAGGTGATATAGATATTTTGTTTCTATTTGATGTCTGTTCTTGAATATTTCATAAAACTACCATGAAATGGAAAATGACTTCTTATGAATATTTTTAATGAATACCTAAACCACAGTATTAATATTTCAAATTTGAAACATGCAAAACAATCCATAGGGTAAATATAGTATGATTGTTTTTTCAGTGTCATTGTGTATATCTCACATAGATTTAGTAACCTTTGTAAGATGAACATGATGTATATGTTAGTTATGAAGACTTACCAGTAAACGAGCTGTTTGTGAAATATTTGTCTTTTTGATCCGGAAATGATATGCATTCTTTACTTTGGTCACTGAAAGCATTTTGTTTGATCCGGAGCGAATGAAAAAATATTTTACAATAAATAAGTTTCTATCTGATTGAGGATTACTTGAAGCCCTTACCGTGAGTCAATAGACAAAGAGGCTGGTTTAGATAACTTGCGAGAACCTATTTGCACTTCAGGTTAAGTAGAAGATCTGATGATAAGACGTGTTCTATCTTGAGTCTAGCAGAGAAGTCGTCGATCAAAGGTAGACCACCCATATTCTCAAAATGTACATGAGAACTTGATAATACACATTAGCCATGAATAGAAATATATATATATGAGTTCTGATCTATTCATAAGTATCATATATTAGCGATATAAGGCATAATAATGACATAATGATTGAATACTAACGACATGACGTCACATTTTTATGAAATACATAAGTTCGTGACGTCATGTCGTCGTTGCCTACACTCAGTCTCTTTTAAGCTATGCAATTCTATCGATCACCAAGAAATTAATAAATCTTAATTATTCATTGAAAAATATCTTATTGATTATAAGATGTATATTTGTTTTAATATAAGGCAAGGTAAATGAAAACTCTTTACCCAGCTTGATTTTGATATTTCGAGTCAATCATATTATACCATGAAGGAAAATAGATTAATTCTGAAGAAATATTCTACCTGAACTATGATGCCAAGATTGAGCTCATCTTGTTTTATTGTTTCTGTTGTAGAAGTCAGAGTAATTCGTCTATGGTAAAGAGTAATATACCTCATCTCACTTAATATCATTGCAG
>NC_134798.1:15272479-15282479 GCF_046742065.1 Oratosquilla oratoria
ATAACACACACATACACACAAAAAATATGTTTTTGTATACAAAGACACACACACACAGACCAACATACATACATACATACATATACCAAGGCTTTTTCCCCCTTCCAAGGGAGGTAGCCAAAAAGGGAAAGGCATAAAAACACTCCCACCCATTTCATCCCTAAATACACTCCACACCCCCTCCCACCCTTCCTCTCATCTGAGCACCTCCTGGATGACGGGTAATTCCTGCACCCTGCCCACCGCCCTGGGTCAGAAGCAGTGTCGCAAGACACAGTACATCCACAGCGAGGCCGCTTCATTTAATCGGCGACCCCCCCTCTCCGTCCCCCTTTGCATATAAGGCGAGGACGGGAGAAATCCCTTCGGGCTGCGTCAAAATTTACTCACACATACTACCCCACCCCCCCCTTCCCCGCCCATTCCTCCTCATGCAGTCACAACATCATCCATATACAACCATTCTCCACTCACCTCTGTCTTCCGTCCTCTCCCTTCCTTCCTCAACAGACATTCCCCTCTTCCTCAAAGCCCCCTTCACCCCATCCATCCACCTCATCCTAGGACGTCCCCTCATGTTCACTCCCTCCACATCTGCCTTCCATACCTCTTTTACTAGTCTTTCTTCACTCATTCTTTCCATGTGTCCAAACCATCCTAATATTCTTTCATCAACCCTATCTCCCAAATCCTTTTTCACCCCTGTTTCTCCTCCTCACCTCCTCATTTCTCACTCTATCTAGCCTAGTAACCCCCACCATACTTCTCAGACACCTCATCTCAAACACATTCAAACTCCTTCTCTCTTCTTCTCTTATGTTCCACGTTTCTGCCCCATACAGTGCTGTTGGCACAATCACTCCTTCATACAGTCTCCTCTTCGCATCCATTCCCAAATGTCTATTCCTCATTACACTCTTTAAACCACCAAGGCATTTACTCGCTTCTCTCAATCTATATTCTACCTCCACCTTCACTCCACCTTTTCCTGCTACACTTGCACCCAAGTATCTAAAACTATCCACTTCCTCCAGTCGCTCTCCCTTAATGTTCACTTCCAGTCTACTGCCACTTTCACACCCTTGAACATCTCATCACCTTACTTTTACCCACATTTATCTTTAGCTTTCTTCTATCACATACTCTCCCAAACTCTGCCACCAGCTTCCTCAATCCCTCCTCTGACCCTGCCACAAGCGCAGTGTCGTCCGCAAACAACAGCTGGCTCACCTCCCACTTTTCTCCATTTTCTTTAACCATCTCCAATCCCTGACTCACTACCCTAGCATTCACCTCTCGCACCACCCCATCCATGTATAAGTTGATGGGTGGTGAAAAAAAATCCCGAGGTCTTGTGGCGATGGACCTGGAGAGAACTTGAAGCGACTTGAAGACGACTCTAACCATATACTTTTAACAATCATTGTTTTATGTTTTATTTCAACTTGTTATTGTATCTACATTTATATATTAGTCAATTTCACAAATTCCTGAAAGCCATTGAAACTAGAATAATAGTAATTGTATCATCATCATACATTGGGATCCACTGAGTGGCATCAGGTTCCTGAGAGTTTGAGTTTAAATGGAACAATTAAGCCTTTTACTTTCGAAGCAGAGTGGCGCAGTTGGAAGCGTGTTGGGCCCATAACCCAAAGGTCCGTGGATCGAAACCACGCTCTGCTAATCACATTTTCATTTTTGATCCTGTATTGACAGCAGGGTGGCGCAGTGGTAGCGTGCTGGGCTCATAACCGAGAGATCCGAGGAACGATACTGAGCTCTACTGATCACTTTTTCATTTTCCATTTTTAAAATTCACTAGATTCGTACAGAATTTTTTTCTATTGCAGATAGTAAAACTGAAGGTGATATAGATATTTTGTTTCTATTTGATGTCTGTTTTTGAATATTTCACAAAACTACCATTAAATGGAAAAAGTACTTATTATGAATATTTCTAATGAATACCTAAAATACAGTATTAATATTCTAAATTTTAAACATGAAAAACAATCCATAGGGTAAATAAAGTTTGATTGTTTTTCCAGTGTCACCGTTTATATCTCACTTAGATTTGGTAAACTTTGTTAGATGAACATTATGTATATGTTAGTTATGAAGACTTAATAGTAAACGAGCCGTATGTGAGAGAATCGTCTTTCTTGATCCGTAAATGATATGCATTCTTTAATTTGGTCACTGAAAGCATTTCTTTTTTATCCGAAGCAAATGAAAAATAAATTTGCTATAAATAAGTTTCTATCTGATTGAGGATGAATTGAAGCTCTTACCGTGAGTCAATGGACAAAGAGGCTGGTTTAGATAGCTTCCGAGTACCTTTCTTGAATCTAGTAAAGAAGTCGTCGATCAAAGGTAGACCACGCATATTCTCAAAATGTACATGAGAACTTGATAATACACATTAGCCAGGAATAGAAATATATGTATGAGTTTTGATTTTTTTTATAAGTATCATATAACATTGATATAAGGCATAATAATGACTTAATGATTTAATACTAAGGACGTGACGTCACACATTTTTATGAAATACAGAAGCTCGTGACGTCATGTCGTCGTTCCTTACACCAGGTCACTTTCAAGCTATGCAATACTATGGATCATCAAGAAATTAATAAATTTTAGTTCTTCATTGAAAATATCTTATTTCTATATAATGTAGATTTGTTTTAATGTAAGGCAAGCTAAATAAGAACTTCTCATTACCAGGTTGATTTTCATATTTCAAGTCAATCATACTATACCATGAAGGAAAATAGATTAATTCTGAAGAAATATTCTCCCTGAACTATGATGCCAAGATTGAGCTCATCTTGTTTTATTTTTTCTGTTGTAGAAGTTATAGTAATTCATCTACGGTAAGGAGTAATATACTTCATCTCACTCAATATCATTGCGCGGCATTGCCATATAGTCAGAACAGGGTCTTGGAGACCACTAGACAGATGTGAATATATGTTTCATTTTATAACACGTCTCCATATCGAAACATGTACTAATGTTATAAGTCCAAGTTAGAATAATAATGCACGAATCGAAGAAATTCTGCGTCGGACCTCCTTTGATGGCTACACCTGACTGGAAATCGTTTATCTTTGCCCTCTGATACAACGACGCCATTTCTCAGCGAAACTTTGGCAGTTATTGCTGGGCATCGGAATTTAACTGTTATTTTTTATTATAAATTTGCTCCCAGCGTGGACTCGAACTACAAATCTTTCGATCAAGAACCACAGGCGCTAAGCAATTGCGCCAAGGAAGCGAGAATTGTCGAGAGGATTGTTGTTATTGAAAAGCTTACTTCTTGGGAACTTTTTTTTAATATATTAAGTGATTGATCGATTGATTGATTTATCTGTTTATCTATTATTTTGTGATTTATTGATCTATTTATCTATTTACTTATTTATACAAGGAGTTGTCTACATATCTTCAGCCACTATCATGACAAAATAAAATACATTGTTACTTCGAGCTTATTTTTAGGAGCCCTTAGATTATGAAGCCCACGATATCTAGGTTCCTCGAACTGATTTTTACAAAAAGCTCTTAGCAAGGATAATATAAGTTTTTAAAATTCTACTTCCCATCCTACTAAGAAACATAATTGGGATAATAAATGCATAAAATTACCCTTCAACAATTTCATAAACAAAATTTCTCAGTTATTACCGAAAAATTTAACTTTATCTTCAATCATCCCAACAACTTGTTCAGCAAATTAGTCAATGTACACCATAGACAAATAGGGGACATAAACCCAGGAGGTTATAAATTACATAAGAACATAAGAATAAAGGAGACTGCAAGAGACCATAAGGCCTACACTAGGCAGCTCCGTATCCATCACCACCTGTCATCCCCATCCATAAAGTTGTCTAATCGTTTTTTAAAACAACTGATAGTTTCAGCGCTTACTACATGGTTACTAAGTTTATTCCATTCATCGACCACCCTATTAGTAAACCAATTCTTGCCTATTTCCTTCTTAAATCTAAATTTGTCCAGTTTATACCCATTACTGCGAGTCCTGCCCTGTTGTTTTATCATGATGACCATTGTTTGCATCTCCCTTGTTATAGCCTTTGATCCACTTGAACACTTCTATTAGATCACCCCGCACTCTGCGTCTTTCCAGAGAGTGTAAGTTTAGGTGCCTAAGGCTCTCTTCGTAAGGCAAACTTCCGAGTCCATGTTTCATTTTGGTCATTCTTCTCTGTACTGATGTCTAGATTGTGATGCTGTTTATTGGGGACAAACTGGATGAAACCTGACAACTAGGAAAAAAGAGCATAAGAATTCAGCAAAAATATGGACACGAGATATTTCAGTACATTGCCAAAAAAGACCACCGCATAGATTGGACGATGCTGAAATGTAGTTTCAGAAGAAAAAATCATTGAATCTTTATTGATAAAATATGCTCCTAATCATAGCATATCAAATGGACAATGGTCACCAGACTGCATGACCACCTTAGCAGTTAATAGTCTGTTATCATACATACTAACGGTGGACAAAATCCAACAATGTCCGGGTAGTGTCGGCCACGAGAATTGAGTCCTCCCCTGGTTCCTACATATTCACCTCACATCTTTGTATATATATATATGACTTTTCAATTCTGTATTCAATCTGCTGAAGAGGATCACAGATAGTGATCAAAATAAACGGAACTCTCTATTTTTGTTTCTTCTTTTCCGAAAGTGAGTTTTAAGTCTAATATCTATATAACAGGATAGGTGAGAGCAATCTGTCTTGTTGAACTCCTGTATATAAATTGAAACAGTCATGATTCTTGAAAACTGTTTATATGTTACATATACATGGGTCATTTGTAACTTTAGTACCTTTACTTCATATTTCTCCACTAGGATTTTTCAAGGTCTATGAATGTTATGTATAGATTATTGCTAATTTCCCAAAACTTGTCTATAATCATTCTTTGTAATAGTCGAGTGAAATACTCTGTGAGGTATTAATAAAATAAATAGAGATTTCATCGAATGAATGAATTAGTATGTACTTTCTATATGCTTGTTAACAAATTTATCGCTTGATGCAAAAATTGATTTGTTAATAAAGACACAAAAAGCCACACACACACACACAGGTACACACACACACAGGTACACACACACACACACACACACACACACACACACACACACACACACACACACACACACACACACACACACACACACACACACACACACGCACGCACGCACACACGCACGCACACACACGCACGCACGCACGCACCCCCCCCCACACACACACTGTCCATGAATGCTATGTATAGATTTTTGTTAAACTTCCATAGCTTTTCTTTTACCATTCTCTGTATTAGTCGATTGAAATACTTTGTAAGGTATCAACTGATTAAGTACATGTTTCATCGAATAAATTAAATAATATTCGAGAGATCTTGTCGCAAAGGAACTTGGGAGAAGTTGATGCGACAGGTGCGCCATTCTGGAAGACGACTCCAGCCATTTACTTTTAAGAATCTTTGATTTCTTTCAACTTATTACTGTATGTACACTGATCTATTAGTGAATTTGACCAATTTCTGAAGCCTACTGAAATGTGTGTAATAGTATTTGAATTATCATCAAATATCGACATGCACTATTTGGATTCAAGTGTCTCAGAGTTAACTCGCTTTCAGAGTAGAGTGGCGCAGTGGACACGTATTGGACTCATAACTAAAAGGTCCGTGGATTGAAATAATCCCATTTTTCTTTTTGTCTATATTGACAACAGAGTGGTGTAGTGTTAGCTTATTGGGCTCATGATCCGGAGGTACATCGATCAAAGCCACGCTTTGCTAATCACATTTATATTTTTGTTGTGGAAGCTCTATTTCTTTCCGACAATTTTATATTGATATCAGTAATTCTATGATAGAGATAAGCTTGCAATAGTTTATATTGACGCGCACTTTCTGCTCTTCTATGACTTTAAAATCATTACCTTTACTACTAACGTACAACAAGATTTTTTACTGGAGCCTGTGATACCCCAGTAGTCCCTTCTTTGTTGTGAAGATCTGTCATTGTACAGATATAGCATGGATTGTCGTACATCCATTTAGCGCCTGAGCTAATGCCAATGCTACTAATACTCTACTACTGATACTACTTGTATCCAAACATGTATGTACCAATCCTCCGTCGTACTTCCTTGAATGGTTTCACCTAACTGGAAATCTTTTATCAGGTAATGTTGGGCGCTTAGTGATGGGCGTCACTTTAGTACACGAGCAAGATTGTAAATTTGCAGCCAAGGTGGCCTCGAACCCTCAAACTTTGGTTCAAGAACCGAACGCGCTAACCGATTGCACCACGGAGGCGACGACGGTCGAGGGGACTTTATTCGGAGAAGTATCCCGAGGGTCGAGAATGACTCCACGACACGCTTATCGTCTTTACGGTTGCGAAGTCCCGTAACAAATAACACACACATACACACAAAACAAATATGTTTTTGTACACAAAGACATACACACACAGAGACCCACATGAAAAAAAAAAAATCCCGAGGTCTTGTAGCGATGGACCTGGAGAGAACTTGAAGCGACTTGAAGACGACTCTAGCCATTTACTTTTAACAATCACTGTTTTATGTTTTATTTCAACTTGTTATTGTATTTACATTTATCTATTAGTCAATTTGACAAATTCTTGAAAGCCATTGAAACTAGAATAACAGTAATTGTATCATCATCATACATTGGGATCCACTGAGTGGCATCAGGTTCCTCAGAGGTTTAGTTTAAATAGAACAATTAACCCTTTTACTTTCGAAGCAGAGTGGCGCAGTTGGAAGCGCGTTGGGCCCATAACCCAAAGGTCCGTGGATCGAAACCACGCTCTGCTAATCACATTTTCATTTTTGATCCTGTATTCACAGCAGAGTGGCGCAGTGGTATCGTGTTGGGCTCATAACCCAGAGATCCGTGGATCGATACTGAGCTCTACTGATCACTTTTGCATTTTCCATTCTTAAAATTCATTAGATTCGTACAGAAATTTTTCCTATTACAGATAGTAAAACTGAAGGTGATATAGATATTTTGTTTCTATTTGATGTCTGTTCTTGAATATTTCATAAAACTACCATGAAATGGAAAATGACTTCTTATAAATATTTTAAATGAATACCTAAAGCACAGTATTAATATTTCAAATTTGAAACATGCAAAACAATCCATAGGGTAAATATAGTATGATTGTTTTTTCAGTGTCACTGTGTATATCTGACATAGATTTAGTAACCTTTGTAAGATGAAGATCATGTATATGTTAGTTATGAAGACTTACCAGTAAACGAGCTGTTTGTGAAAGATTTGTCTTTTTGATCCGGAAATGATATGCATTCTTTACTTTGGTGACTGAAAGCATTTTGTTTGATCCGGAGTGAATGAAAAATAAATGTACTATAAATAAGTTTCTATCTGATTGAGAATAACTTGAAGCCCTTACCGTGAGTCAATAGACAAAGAGGCTGGTTTAGATAGCTTGCGAGTACTTATTTGCACTTCAGGTTAAGTAGAAGATCTGATGATAAGGCGTGTTCTTTCTTGGTTCTAGCAGAGAAGTCGTCGATCAAAGGTAAACCATGCATATTCTCAAAATGCTCATGAGAATTTGATAATACATATCAGACAAGAATAGATACATATATACATACCGGTATATATGTATATGTATGAGTTGGGATTTTTTATAAGTAAGCATATAAGAAATAATAATGACATAATGATTAAATACTAAGGACGTGGCGTCACACATTTTTATGAAATACAGAAGCTCGTGACGTCATGTCGTTGGTTACACCCGGTCACGTTCAAGCTATGTAATACTACAGATCACCATGAATTTAATAAATCAATTTTCATTGAAGATTATCTCATTTTGTATAGAATGTGTACTTGTTTTAATGTAAGGCAAGCTAAATGAGAACTTCTTTTACCGAGCTTGGTTTTGATAATTCAATTTAATCATAGTACTATATTTCGAAAGAGTACCATAAAGGAGAATAGATCTATTCTAAAGAAGTATTCTATCTGTAGTATGATGCCAAGATTTAGTATTTCTTCTTTTATTGTTTTTGTTGTAGAAGTCAAATTAATCCATCACAATCATCTGTCTATGGTAAAGACATTATTGCGGGGCACTACCATCTAGTCTGTGGGGTTACAAAGTTCCATAGCAAATAACACACACACACAAGAGCTCACACACGCGCACGCACACACACACACACACACAGACACACACACACACACACACACACACACACACACACACACACACACACACACACACACACACACACACACACACACACACACACACACACACACACACACACACACACACACACGCACACACACACACACACGCACACACACACACGCACGCACATACACACACACACACACACACACACACACACACACACACACACACACACACACACACACACACACACACACACACACACACACACACACACACACAAACACACACACACACACACACACACATACACACGCACACACACACACACTCACACACACACACACATACACACACACACACACACACACACACACACACACACACACACACACACACACACACACACACACACACACACACACACCCACACACACACACACACACACACACACACACACACACACACACACACACACACACACACACACACACACACACACACACACACACACACACACACACACACACACACACACACACACACACATACACACACACACACACACACACTCACTCTGAAGAACTATTCTACCTAAACTATGATGCCAAAATTGAGCTCTTATCCTTTTATTGTTTTTGTTGTAGAGCAAAGATAAGATTTCCAGTCAGTTGTAGCCATCAAAGGAGGTCTCACGGAGAATTTCTTCGACTTGTGTATTGTCAGTCTTATTTGGACTTCCTTACCAGACTAGTACACACATGTTTTGATATGGCGACGTTATATAGAATCAAACAAACATTCACACATACCAAG
This sequence comes from Oratosquilla oratoria, assembly GCF_046742065.1. Lineage (NCBI taxonomy): Eukaryota > Metazoa > Arthropoda > Malacostraca > Stomatopoda > Squillidae > Oratosquilla > Oratosquilla oratoria. Next base: position 15,281,570 of record NC_134798.1, read on the forward strand.
TAGTCTCCAATACCCTGTTCAGACTAGATGGTAGTGGCCCGCAATGATATCAAGTGAGATGAGGTATATTACTCCTTACCATAGACGAAAGATTGTGATGGATTCTACAACAGAAAAAAAAAATAAGAGGTCAATCTTGGCAAGATAGTTTAGGTAGAATAGTTCCTCAGAATTAATCTTTTCTCCTTCATGGTACACTTACAAAAAATATAACTATGATTAAATTGAACTATCAAAATCAAACTCGGTAAAGAGAAACTCTCATTTAGCTTGCCTTACATTAAAACAAACACACATTATATAGAAAATAAGACATTGTTAAATGAAAAATTGAAATTGATTAATTTTATGGTGATGCTTTAAAGTGACCGGGTCTAAGCAACGACGACATGACGTCACGAGCTTTTGTATTTCATAAAAATGTGTTCATTTTAAAAATGTTACTAAGCCTGTAAGTCAGATATTAATGGTGACACTGACAAAAAAAATCATACTACATTTACCCTATGGGTTGTTTTGCATGTTTATAATTGAAAATATTAATGCCGTAGTTTAGGTGTCGTTGAAAAGATTCTTAAGAAATAAGTAATTCTTCCTTTCAAGGTAGTTTTGTGAGATGTTTAAGAATACATTCATCAAATAGAAACAAAATGCATACATTAACTTGTGTTTGACTATTTGTAATAGTAAAAATATATCTACGAGCCTAGTGGGTTTAAAGAATGTGAAATGAAACTGTTGCTCGTGGTTTCGATCCACGGACCTCTGGGTCATGAACCCTGCTGTGAATACCAATTGAAAAATGAAAATGTGGTTCGCAGAGCGTGGTTTCGATCCACGGACCTTTGGGTTATGGGCCCAATACGCTTCCAACCGCGTCACTCTGCTCCCAAAGTAAAAAGAGTTATTT
>NC_134798.1:15289979-15299979 GCF_046742065.1 Oratosquilla oratoria
CACATTGGACAGAAAAAGAAGAAAAAAAGAAAAAGAAAAAAAAAAAAAAAAAGAGAAAATCCCGAGGTCTTGTAGCGATGGACCTGGAGAGAACTTGAAGCGACTTGAAGACGACTCTAGCCGTTTACTTTTAACAATCACTGTTTTATGTTTTATTTCAACTTGTTATTGTATTTACATTGATCTATTAGTCAATTTGACAAATTCTTGAAAGCCATTGAAACTAGAATAACAGTAATTGTATCATCATCATACATTGGGATCCACTGAGTGGCATCAGGTTCCTCAGAGTTTGAGTTTAAATAGAAGAATTAACCCTTTTACTTTGGAAGCAGAGTGGCGCAGTTGGAAGCGCGTTGGGCCCATAACCCAAAGGTCCGTGGATCGAAACCACGCTCTGCTAATCACATTTTCATTTTTGATCCTGTATTGACAGCAGGGTGGCGCAGTGGTAGCGTGTTGGGCTCATAACCCAGAGGTCCGTGGATCGATACAGAGCTCTACTGATCACTTTTGCATTTTCCATTCTTAAAATTCACTAGATTCGTACAGAAATTGTTTCTATTACAGATAGTAAAACTGAAGGTGATATAGATATTTTGTTTCTATTTGATGTCTGTTCTTGAATATTTCATAAAACTACCATGAAATGGAAAATGACTTCTTATGAATATTTTTAATGAATACCTAAACCACAGTATTAATATTTCAAATTTGAAACATGCAAAACAATCCATAGGGTAAATATAGTATGATTGTTTTTTCAGTGTCACTGTGTATATCTCACATAGATTTAGTAACCTTTGTAAGATGAACATCATGTATATGTTAGTTATGAAGACTTACCAGTAAACGAGCTGTTTGTGAAAGATTTGTCTTTTTGATCCGGAAATGATATGCATTCTTTACTTTGGTCACTGAAAGCATTTTGTTTGATCCGGAGTGAATGAAAAATAAATTGACTATAAATAAGTTTCTATCTGATTGAGGATTACTTGAAGCCCTTACCGTGAGTCAATAGACAAAGAGGCTGGTTTAGATAACTTGCGAGAACCTATTTGCACTTCAGGTTAAGTAGAAGATCTGATGATAAGACGTGTTCTATCTTGAGTCTAGCAGAGAAGTCGTCGATCAAAGGTAGACCACCCATATTCTCAAAATGTACATGAGAACTTGATAATACACATTAGCCATGAATAGAAATATATATATGAGTTCTGATCTTTTTATAAGTATCATATATTAGCGATATAAGGCATAATAATGACATAATGATTGAATACTAACGACATGACGTCACATTTTTATGAAATACATAAGTTCGTGACGTCATGTCGTCGTTGCCTACACTCAGTCTCTTTTAAGCTATGCAATTCTATCGATCACCAAGAAATTAATAAATCTTAATTATTCTTTGAAAAATATCTTATTGATTATAAAATGTATATTTGTTTTAATATAAGGCAAGGTAAATGAAAACTCTTTACCCAGCTTGATTTTGATATTTCGAGTCAATCATATTATACCATGAAGGAAAATAGATTAATTCTGAAGAAATATTCTACCTGAACTATGATGCCAAGATTGAGCACATCTGGTTTTATTTTTTCTGTTGTAGAAGTCAGAGTAATTCGTCTATGGTAAAGAGTAATATACCTCATCTCACTTAATATCATTGCAGAGCAGTACCATCTAGTATGAACAGGGTCTTGGAGACTACTTGACAGGTGTGAATATTTGTTCAATTTCATAAAACGTCGCCATATCGAAACATGTACCAATCTTATAAGTCCAAGTTAAAATGACAATTCACGAATCGAAGAAATTCTGCGTCGGACCTCCTTTGATGGCTACACCTGACTGGAAATCGTTTATCTTTGCCCTCTGATACAACGACGCCATTTCTCAGCGAAACTTGGCACTTATTGCTGGGCATTTGAATATAACTGTTACTTTTTATTTAAATTTGCTTCCAGTGTGGACTCGAACCACCAATCTTTCGATCAAGAACCGAAGGCGATAACCAATTGCGCCACGGAGGTTAAATTTTATCTATCTATTGTTGTTTGACTATACACTTGTTATTATTCATTTATCTATATAATATGTAATTGATCGATTTATTTATTTATCTGTTTATCTATTATTTGGTGGTTTATTAATTTATTTATCTATTTACTTACTTATTCGCATACATATATTTGATTGTTAATTTTTCAATTTTTCTTATTCATCAATTAATTTATTGTTTATATATATACCTATTTCTTGCTTATTCATTATAATAATCTTTTATGTTTGTTTCAATGAAAGGTACCTTCAATGTATGTACTCCAGGAAAGTTAGTAAAGGAATTGCGAGAAAAAATTTAAACTTGTTCACTATGAAAGAATTGATATATTCCTATATCATCCTCATCACATCCACAACAAGCTCATTGAGCGCTGAACTAAAGAGGCATCTTGATGTCTTCCAGACCAAGTACTTTCGGAGAATCATGGGAAATCAGAGGAAAGACTTGGTGTCAAAGCAGAGACTGCACGATGAGACTCGCCCTGGGCCAGTTACTGTCATTACTTGCGAACGACAAGTTGATCGAATATGTCAAGAAATGTTTTGAATGGAAAAGGGTGGCTATATGGGAGCTTACTAAGATAATTTGTGTGGAAATGGTGTCGGTACATAAGTAAAAGAAGGCGCTCAGTGGCCTACCTTCGAGTACATTGAATATGGTGATGTAGAAGTCACTAATATGTGCGTGAAACAATGCATATACAACCCGTAGAATTGTTTATTTGTTTAATCATATATTGATTAATATTAACGTATTTAATTCTCCTAATCCTCTCAGTCAAGATCCTCCCATAAGCCTTCCCAACTACACTTAACAAGCTAATCCCTCTGAAACTACTACATTCAGACTTGTCCCCTTTTCCCTTGTAAAATGGAACTATACAGGCACTCCTCCAATCCTCCGGCACTCTACCCTCTCTCCAGCAAACATTAAATAACCTCACCAGCCAGTCCACCATCACTTTACCTCCTTTTTTTTAGACATTCTTCATGGCATGTATCCAGACCAGGTGCCTTACCTGCTTTCATCATCTTAACAACTGCCTTCACTTCATCCTTCATTATTTCTCCTCCATTTTCCTCACTCATCACGGTAATTTCTTAGCATTTCCCACTGCAGCTATCTTTCCCTCCCTATCCTCCTTGACATTTAGCAACTCCCTAAAATATTCTGCCCATCTTCCCCTTACTGCCTTCTCATCCATTATCATCTCTCCATCTGCACCTTTTACCTTTTCTTTTCTACTTGATTCGCCTGTTGACACTAGGATAGACTGGAGGCAAGTTGACTAACTCTCCGTTCACAGTAGGTAAGTATAAGTCGCTAGCAGTAACGGCCACTAAACTAGCACCAAGTCAGTACGACTATAGATAACTACAATGATGATGATGATGATGATGATGATGATTATGATGATGATGATGAATCATCTTTGCCCTACTATACGAAAAAAAAAGTAAAGAAAAAAACCCCACAAAACTGGGGCTATTTATTTGTAATATATATATTTTTCTATATATATTTTTCAAGCTTAATAGCTTAATTAGTTCCGATGGGCTATTTTACTTTTTCTGTTTTCTTTTTTTTTCTTCTTAACTTCTTTTTCTATCTATATTTTTTTCTTTATATTTTCTATGGGTTTCTTACTTTTTTCTGTTTACTAAAATATCATTGTATTTTCTGAAAATTTTCAATGCCTTCCTTATTTATATTTTATTTTTTTTCCTATGGGCTTTTTCACTTTATTTTTTCATCCTCTTATGGGCTTTTTAACTTGTAATAATTTCCATTACCTCTTTTTCCTTTATTTTTTCTTCTTCTTATGGGCTTTTTAACTTCTAATAATTTTCATTACCTCTTTTTCCTTTATTTTTTATCATTCTTTTATTTTCAAACTTCTTAATATTTTGTTTTCTTTTCTTTTTCCAGAGTTTCGTGGGCTTTACTTACTGCCTCCAGGACTTGACGTCGCTACGGGTGTGGTACCAGGAGGGCGGCGTCCTCCATTGCGGTTCGGGCCTCCTCCAGGACGAACTCCAGAGGCCAGTATTGTCTTCCTGGAGGGCAATGGAGGAGGAAAATGGAGCTCGTCTCCCGCGCGCCTGGTCACCCTCTGGAGCGACGTCTTTGATGGGTAGGTTGAGGCCTACGTTCGAGGCTCCTCTTTCTTCTGCGAGGTAGCTCCTGCAATTGACGTCCCCGCTGTGGACGCTACTCCCGCTGGTGTCAGGATCCTCCTTGACGCGGTCCATGAGGTCGTCAATCACATCGACGCTCAAGCCTGGAGGAAAGTCGGGGCGAGGGCTTTTCGGGGCTTCTGCTTTTCCTCGGGGTCGCCCGATGACCCCTTTCGGCTCCAGTGGACATGGCCGTGGGGGAAGTCGCCTCCACCGAGGAACCGACTTCGTTTCGAGGTTGGCCTCGAGGTCTGTTGGGCCGGAGGATCTTGGCGGGAGACTTCGCCACGACAGGGGGGCTAGTGGGCCGAAGAGGCAGGCTCTCCTCCAAGAGAGGGCTCCGCTGCTGTCGGTTGTCATTCCTCTTCCGGCGAAAGCTCAGAGCCCCAGCAGAGCGAGTGTCGGCGCATCATTCCATTCTTTGCATCTCCTTTTGCTGCTCAGTCCGTCGGGCGGTCGCCTGCAGTCGAGCATAAAACTCCCAGGTTCATGACTCAAAAAGAATCATTTGGGTGTCTTTTGGTTAACACACACACACACACACACACACACACACACACACACACACACACACACACACACACACACACACACACACACACACACACACACACACACACAAACACACACACACACACACACACACACACACCACACACACACACACACACACACACACACACACACACACACACACACACACACACACACACACACACACACACACACACACACACACACACACACACACACACACACACACATATATATATATATATATATATATATGTATATACATATATATATATATGTATATATATGTATATACATATATATACATATATATATGTATATACATATATATATATATATGTATATACATACATACATATATACATATATATATATATACATATATATTTATATATATATATATATGTATATACATATATATATGTATATACATACATACATACATACATACATACATACATATATATATATATATATATATATATATATATATATATATATATATATAATGCACTTCTTTGCCTCTTCCTCCCCCTTCCCTTCAGCACAACCCACCCCCATTCCCCCCTGACCTTCTCATCTCCCTCATTCTTCCCATCCTCCTCCTCCCCCTCCACACAACCCCATACCTCCTCATGAGACATTAACATTAAATTCGACTGTAATGAGAAATACTGGTCTTGTATATAGATTGAACTTGAAAGTAAGTAGAAACAGATTCACCATCCGTGTAGTCAATGGATGGAATAAACTTTCTGCAGGAGTGCAAAGTAGTATCGTAGGAAGTTTTATGATTCATTCAGATAAATATTCAAGCAATGAGTTGTAGTGCTTGCCAATTGTCTGGTTCGCTTATTTATTAATTTCTTCGTTTAAATGTCTTTTCTTAACATCCAACCTAGTTTCTGACCTAAAGGTCTGTTATCGGCATGAGCTTTCTTTGTAGTCTTTTATAAATAAAGAAAAAAATAAATCAATAGATAATTAACTAAATATATAAGTAAATAGAAAATTAAATGAAAATGAATGAATAAATAAATGAATACACAGCTAAATACATAAATATTTAAATATGTAAATAAATGAATAAATAACATTGTAATATAAAACAAATAAATTGATAAATAAATTAATAAACAAATAAATAGATATGTAGATATATTAAAAAACGAATACATAGATAAGCAAATAACACTCGTACTTCTTGAATACGGTTTTTATGTTACATGTACATGGTTCACTTGTAACTTTAGTACCTGCTCACAAGATCGTATTTATTTCACATTTCTCCACTGTCCATGAATGCTATGTATAGATTTTTGTTAAACTCCCATAACTTTTCTTTTACCATTCTCTGTATTAGTCGATTGAAATACTTTGTAAGGTATCAACTGATTAAGTACATGTTTCATCGAATAAATGAAATAATATTCGAGAGATCTTGTCGCAAAGGAGCTTGGGAGAAGTTGATGCGACAGGTGCGCCATTCTGGAAGACGACTCCAGCCATTTACTTTGAACAATCTTTGATTTCTTTCAACTTATTACTGTATGTACATTGATCTATTAGTGAATTTGACCAATTTCTGAAGCCTACTGAAATGTGTGTAATAGTATTTGAATTATCATCAAATATCGACATGCACTATTTGGATTCAAGTGTCTCAGAGTTAACTCGCTTTCAGAGTAGAGTGGCGCAGTGGACACGTATTGGACTCATAACTAAAAGGTCCGTGGATTGAAATAATCCCATTTTTCTTTTTGTCTATATTCACAAGAGAGTGGTGTAGTGTTAGCTTATTGGGCTCATGATCCGGAGGTACATCGATCAAAGCCACGCTTTGCTAATCACATTTATATTTTTGTTCTGGAAGCTCTATTTCTTTCCGACAATTTTATATTGGTATCAGTAATTCTATGATAGAGATAAGCTTGCAATAGTTTATATTGACGCGCACTTTCTGCTCTTCTATGACTTTAAAATCATTACCTTTACTACTAACGTACAACCAAATTTTTGACTGGAGCCTGTGATACCCCAGTAGTCCTTTCTTTGTTGTGAAGATCTGTCATTGTACAGATATAGCATGGATTGTCGTACATCCATTTAGCGCCTGAGCTAATGCCAATGCTACTAATACTCTACTACTGATACTACTTGTATCCAAACATGTATGTACCAATCCTCCGTCGTACTTCCTTGAATGGTTTCACCTAACTGGAAATCTTTTATCAGATAATCTTGGGCGCTTAGTGCTGGGCGTCACTTTAGTACACGAGCAAGATTGTAAATTCGCAGCCAAGGTGGCCTCGAACCCTCAAACTTTGGTTCAAGAACCGAACGCGCTAACCGATTGCACCACGGAGGCGACGACGGTCGAGGGGACTTTATTCGGAGAAGTATCTCGAGGGTCGAGAATGACTCCACGACACGCTTATCGTCTTTACGGTTGCGAAGTCCCGTAACAAATAACACACACATACACACAAAAAAAAATATGTTTTTGTACACAAAGACATACACACACACAGACCCACATTGGACAGAAAAAGAAGAAAAAAAAAAGAAGAAAAAAAAAGAGAAAATCCCGAGGTCTTGTAGCGATGGACCTGGAGAGAACTTGAAGCGACTTGAAGACGACTCTAGCCATTTACTTTTAACAATCACTGTTTTATGTTTTATTTCAACTTGTTATTGTATTTACATTGATCTATTAGTCAATTTGACAAATTCTTGAAAGCCATTGAAACTAGAATAACAGTAATTGTATCATCATCATACATTGGGATCCACTGAGTGGCATCAGGTTCCTCAGAGTTTGAGTTTAAATAGAACAATTAACCCTTTTACTTTGGAAGCAGAGTGGCGCAGTTGGAAGCGCGTTGGGCCCATAACCCAAAGGTCCGTGGATCGAAACCACGCTCTGCTAATCACATTTTCATTTTTGATCCTGTATTGACAGCAGGGTGGCGCAGTGGTAGCGTGTTGGGCTCATAACCCAGAGGTCCGTGGATCGATACTGAGCTCTACTGATCACTTTTGCATTTTCCATTCTTAAAATTCACTAGATTCGTACAGAAATTTTTTCTATTACAGATAGTAAAACTGAAGGTGATATAGATATTTTGTTTCTATTTGATGTCTGTTCTTGAATATTTCATAAAACTACCATGAAATGGAAAATGACTTCTTATGAATATTTTTAATGAATACCTAAACCACAGTATTAATATTTCAAATTTGAAACATGCAAAACAATCCATAGGGTAAATATAGTATGATTGTTTTTTCAGTGTCACTGTGTATATCTGACATAGATTTAGTAACCTTTGTAAGATGAAGATCATGTATATGTTAGTTATGAAGACTTAATAGTAAACGAGCTGGTTGTGAAATATTCGTCTTCTTGATCCGGGAATGATATGCATTCTTTACTTTGGTCACTGAAAGCATTTTGTTTGATCCGGAGCAAATGAAAAAATATTTTACAATAAATAAGCTTCTATCTGATTGAGGATTACTTGAAGCCCTTACCGTGAGTCAATAGACAAAGAGGCTGGTTTAGATAACTTGCGAGAACCTATTTGCACTTCAGGTTAAGTAGAAGATCTGATGATAAGACGTGTTCTATCTTGAGTCTAGCAGAGAAGTCGTCGATCAAAGGTAGACCACCCATATTCTCAAAATGTACATGAGAACTTGATAATACACATTAGCCAGGAATAGAAATATATATATGAGTTCTGATCTTTTTATAAGTATCATATATTAGCGATATAAGGCATAATAATGACATAATGATTGAATACTAACGACATGACGTCACATTTTTATGAAATACATAAGTTCGTGACGTCATGTCGTCGTTGCCTACACTCAGTCTCTTTTAAGCTATGCAATTCTATCGATCACCAAGAAATTAATAAATCTTAATTATTCATTGAAAAATATCTTATTGATTATAAGATGTATATTTGTTTTAATATAAGGCAAGGTAAATGAAAACTCTTTACCCAGCTTGATTTTGATATTTCGAGTCAATCATATTATACCATGAAGGAAAATAGATTAATTCTGAAGAAATATTCTACCTGAACTATGATGCCAAGATTGAGCTCATCTTGTTTTATTGTTTCTGTTGTAGAAGTCAGAGTAATTCGTCTATGGTAAAGAGTAATATACCTCATCTCACTTAATATCATTGCAGAGCAGTACCATCTAGTATGAACAGGGTCTTGGAGACTACTTGACAGGTGTGAATATTTGTTCAATTTCATAAAACGTCGCCATATTGAAACATGTACCAATCTTATAAGTCCAAGTTAAAATGACAATGCACGAATCGAAGAAATTCTGCGTCGGACCTCCTTTGATGGCTACACCTGACTGGAAATCGTTTATCTTTGCCCTCTGATACAACGACGCCATCTGAATATAACTGTTACTTTTTATTTAAATTTGCTTCCAGTGTGGACTCGAACCACCAATCTTTCGATCAAGAACCGAAGGCGATAACCAATTGCGCCACGGAGGTTAAATTTTATCTATCTATTGTTGTTTGACTATCCATTTGTTATTATTCATTTATCTATATAATATGTAATTGATCGATTTATTTATTTATCTGTTTATCTATTATTTGGTGGTTTATTAATTTATTTATCTATTTACTTACTTATTCGCATACATATATTTGATTGTTAATTTTTCAATTTTTCTTATTCATCAATTAATTTATTGTTTATATATATACCTATTTCTTGCTTATTCATTATAATAATCTTTTATGTTTGTTTTAATGAAAGGTACCTTGAATGTATGTACTCCAGGAAAGTTAGTAAAGGAGTTGCGAGAAAAAATTTAAACTTGTTCACTATGAAAGAATTGATATATTCCTATATCATCCTCATCACATCCACAACAAGCTCATTGAGCGCTGAACTAAAGAGGCATCTTGATGTCTTCCAGACCAAGTACTTTCGGAGAATCATGGGAAATCAGAGGAAAGACTTGGTGTCAAAGCAGAGACTGCACGATGAGACTCACCCTGGGCCAGTTACTGTCATTACTTGCGAACGACAAGTTGATCGAATATGTCAAGAAATGTTTTGAATGGAAAATGGTGGATATATGGGAGCTTACTAAGATAATCTGTGTGGAAATGGTGTCGGTACATAAGTAAAAGAAGGCGCTCAGTGGCCTACCTTCGAGTACA
>NC_134798.1:15304979-15314979 GCF_046742065.1 Oratosquilla oratoria
CCAAACTCTGTCACCAACTTCCTCAATCCCTCCTCCGATCCTGCCACAAGCGCAGTGTCGTCCGCAAACAACAGCTGGCTCACCTCCCACTTTTCTCCATTTTCTTTAACCATCTCCAATCCCTGACCCACTACCCTTGCATTTACCTCTCGCACTACCCCATCCATGTACAAGTTGAACAGCCATGGCGACATAACGCATCCCTGATTAAGTCCCACTTTTACCTCGAACCACTCACTCTCTCCATTTCTAATCCTAACACAAGCTGTACTACTCTCATAAAAACTCTTGACAGCTCCTAGAAGCTTTCCTCCTATCCCGTATATCCGCAAAACCTCCCATAGTGCCTTTCTGTCTACCCTGTCGTAAGCCTTTTCTAGATCCATAAAAGCCCCAAAAAACATCCTTCCCCTTTCCTATAGCTTTCTCACATATCTGTCTTACCACAAAGATCTGATCTACACAACCTCTACCCGACCTAAATCCACACTGTTCCTCACCAATTACTCCCTTTGTTCCTCCCATAAGCCTTCCCAACTACACTTAAGCTAATCCCTCTGAAACTATTACATTGACACTTTTCCCCCTTTCCTTTGTAAAGTGGAACTATACAAGCACTCCTCCAGTCCTCCGGCACTCTACTCTCTCTCCAGCAAACATTAAATAACCTCACCAGCCAGTTCTCCATCACTGTACCTCCTTTTTTTAGACATTCTGCATGGCATCCATCCAACCCAGGTACCTTACCTGCTTTCATCATCTTAACAACTGCCTTCACTTCATCCTTCCTTATTTCTCCTCCATTTTCCTCACTCATCACGGTCATTTTCTTAGCATTTCCCACTGGAGCTATCTTTCCCTCCCTATCCTCCTTGACATTTAGCAACTCCCTAAAATATTCTGCCCATCTTCCCCTTACTGCCTTCTCTTCCATTATCATTATATTCCATTATATATATATATATATATATATATATATATATATATATATATATATATGTATGTATGTATACATAAATATATATATATATATGTATATGTATATGTATATACATATACAAACATATTATATATATATATATATATATATATATATATATATATATATATATATATATATATATACACATTGCAGAAACCACAGGGAAATGCCAATACTGCTAATACTCCACTACTGATACTACTTCTCTCCAAACTTGTATGTACCAATTCTCCGTCGGACTTCCTTGAATGGTTACACCTAACAGTAAATATTCTATCAGGGAATCTTGGCCTCTTAGTGATGCGTCACTTTAGTAGACGAGCAACATTGTAAATTCGCAGCCAAGGTGGCCTCGAACCCTCAAACTTTGGTTGAAAAACCGAACGCGCTAACCGATTGCGCCACGGAGGTGACGACGGTCGAGAGGACTTTATTCGGAGAAGTATCCCGAGTGTTGAGAATGACTCCACGACACGCTTATCGTCTCTGCGGTTGCGAAGTCGGCAACAAATAACACACACATACACACAAAAAATATGTTTTTGTACACAAAGACACACACACACAGACCAACATGGGACATACAAAAAAAAAAAAAAAAAAAAAAAAAAAAAAAAAAATCCCGAGGTCTTGTGGCGATGGACCTGGAGAGAACTTGAAGCGACTTGAAGACGACTCTAACCATATACTTTTAACAATCATTGTTTTATGTTTTATTTCAACTTGTTATTGTATCTACATTTATATATTAGTCAATTTCACAAATTCCTGAAAGCCATTGAAACTAGAATAATAGTAATTGTATCATCATCATACATTGGGATCCACTGAGTGGCATCAGGTTCCTGAGAGTTTGAGTTTAAATGGAACAATTAAGCCTTTTACTTTCGAAGCAGAGTGGCGCAGTTGGAAGCGTGTTGGGCCCATAACCCAAAGGTCCGTGGATCGAAACCACGCTCTGCTAATCACATTTTCATTTTTGATCGAGTATTCCCAGCAGGGTTACGCAGTGGTAGCGTGCTGGGCTCATAACCGAGAGATCCGAGGAACGATACTGAGCTCTACTGATCACTTTTTCATTTTCCATTTTTAAAATTCACTAGATTCGTACAGAATTTTTTTCTATTGCAGATAGTAAAACTGAAGGTGATATAGATATTTTGTTTCTATTTGATGTCTGTTCTTGAATATTTCACAAAACTACCATTAAATGGAAAAAGTACTTATTATGAATATTTCTAATGAATACCTAAAATACAGTATTAATATTCTAAATATTAAACATGAAAAACAATCCATAGGGTAAATAGAGTATGATTGTTTTTCCAGTGTCACCGTTTATATCTCACTTAGATTTAGTAACCTTTGTTAGATGAACATTATGTATATGTTAGTTATGAAGACTTAATAGTAAACGAGCTGTTTGTGAGAGATTCGTCTTTCTTGATCCGTAAATGATATGCATTCTTTACTTTGGTCACTGAAAGCATTTCTTTTTTATCCGAAGCAAATGAAAAATAAATGTACTATAAATAAGTTTCTATCTGATTGAGGATGAATTGAAGCTCTTACCGTGAGTCAATGGACAAAGAGGCTTGTTTAGATAGCTTCCGAGTACCTTTCTTGAGTCTAGTAGAGAAGTCGTCGATCAAAGGTAGACCACGCATATTCTCAAAATGTACATGAGAACTTGATAATACACATTAGCCAGGAATAGAAATATATGTATGAGTTTTGATTTTTTTTATAAGTATCATATAACATTGATATAAGGCATAATAATGACTTAATGATTTAATACTAAGGACGTGACGTCACACATTTTTATGAAATACAGAAGCTCGTGACGTCATGTCGTCGTTCCTTACACCAGGTCACTTTCAAGCTATGCAATACTATGGATCATCAAGAAATTAATAAATTTTAGTTCTTCATTGAAAATATCTTATTTCTATATAATGTAGATTTGTTTTAATGTAAGGCAAGCTAAATAAGAACTTCTCATTACCAGGTTGATTTTCATATTTCAAGTCAATCATACTATACCATGAAGGAAAATAGATTAATTCTGAAGAAATATTCTCACTGAACTATGATGCCAAGATTGAGCTCATCTTGTTTTATTTTTTCTGTTGTAGAAGTTATAGTAATTCATCTACGGTAAGGAGTAATATACTTCATCTCACTCAATATCATTGCGCGGCATTGCCATATAGTCAGAACAGAGTCTTGGAGACCACTTGACAGGTGTGAATATATGTTTCATTTTATAACACGTCTCCATATCGAAACATGTACTAATGTTATAAGTCCAAGTTAGAATAATAATGCACGAATCGAAGAAATTCTGCGTCGGACCTCCTTTGATGGCTACACCTGACTGGAAATCGTTTATCTTTGCCCTCTGATACAACGACGCCATTTCTCAGCGAAACTTTGGCAGTTATTGCTGGGCATCGGAATTTAACTGTTATTTTTTATTATAAATTTGCTCCCAGTGTGGACTCGAACTACAAATCTTTCGATCAAGAACCACAGGCGCTAAGTAATTGCGCCAAGGAAGCGAGAATTGTCGAGAGGATTGTTGTTATTGAAAAGCTGACTTCTTGGGAACTTTTTTTTTAATATATTAAGTGATTGATCGATTGATTGATTTATCTGTTTATCTATTATTTTGTGATTTATTGATCTATTTATCTATTTACTTATTTATACAAGGAGTTGTCTACATATCTTCAGCCACTATCATGACAAAATAAAATACATTGTTACTTCGAGCTTATTTTTAGATTATGAAGCCCACGATATCTAGGTTCCTCGAACTGATTTTTACAAAAAGCTCTTAGCAAGGATAATATAAGTTTTTAAAATTCTACTTCCCATCCTACTAAGAAACATAATTGGGATAATAAATGCATAAAATTACCCTTCAATAATTTCATAAACAAAATTTCTCAGTTATTACCGAAAAATTTAACTTTATCTTCAATCATCCCAACAACTTGTTCAGCAAATTAGTCAATGTACACCACAGACAAATAGGGGACATAAACCCAGGAGGTTATAAATTACATAAGAACATAAGAATAAAGGAGACTGCAAGAGACCATAAGGCCTTCACTAGGCAGCTCCGTATCCATCACCACCTGTCATCCCCATCCATAAAGTTGTCTAATCGTTTTTTAAAACAACCGATATTTTCAGCGCTTACTACATGGTTACTAAGTTTATTCCATTCATCGACCACCCTATTAGTAAACCAATTCTTGCCTATTTCCTTCTTAAATCTAAATTTGTCCAGTTTATACCCATTACTGCGAGTCCTGCCCTGTTGTTTTATCATGATGACCATTGTTTGCATCTCCCTTGTTATAGCCTTTGATCCACTTGAACACTTCTATTAGATCACCCCGCACTCTGCGTCTTTCCAGTAAGTAAGTAAGTGTGTGTGTGTGTGTGCGTGCGTGTGTGTGTGTGTGTGTGTGTGTGTGTGTGTGTGTGTGCGCGTGCATGTGTGTGTATCCGTGTGTGTGTGTGTGTGTGGTGTGTGTGTGTGTGAGTGTGTGTGTGTGTGTGTGTGTGTGTGTGTGTGTGTGTGTGTGTGTGTGTGTGTGTGTGTGTGTGTGTGTGTGTGTGTGTGTGTGTGTGTGTGTGTGTGTGTGTGTGTCACCCCACACTCTGCGTCTTTCCAGAGAGTGTAAGTTTAGATGCCTAAGCCTCTCTTCGTAAGGCAAATTTCCGAGTCAATGTATCATTTTGGTCATTCTTCTCTGTACTGATGTCTAGATTGTGATGCTGTTTATTGGGGACAAACTGGATGAAACCTAACAACTAGAAAAAAGAGCATAAGAATTCAGCAAAATATGGACACGAGATATTTCAGTACATTGCCAATAAAGACCACCGCATAGATTGGACGATGCTGAAATGTAGTTTCAGAAGAAAAAATAATTGAATCTTCATTGATAAAATATGTTCCTAATCATAGCATATCAAATGGTCAATGGTCACCAGACTGCATGACCACATTAGCAGTTAATAGTCTGTTATCATACATACTAACGGTGGACAAAATCCAACAATGTCCGGGTAGTGTCGGCCACGAGAATTGAGTCCTCCCCTGGTTCCTACATATTCACCTCACATCTTTGTATATATATATATATATATATATATATGACTTTTCAATTCTGTATTCAATCTGCTGAAGAGGATCACAGATAGTGATCAAAATAAACGGAACTCTCTATTTTTGTTTCCTCTTTTCCGAAAGTGAGTTTTAAGTCTAATATCTATATAACAGGATAGGTGAGAGCAATCTGCCTTGTTGAACTCCTGTATATAAATTGAAACAGTCATGATTCTTGAAAACTGTTTATATGTTACATATACGTGGGTCATTTGTAACTTTAGTACCTTTACTTCATATTTCTCCACTAGGATTTTTCAAGGTCTATGAATGTTATGTATAGATTATTGCTAATTTCCCAAAACTTGTCTATAATCATTCTTTGTAATAGTCAAGTGAAATACTCTGTGAGGTATTAATAAAATAAATAGAGATTTCATCGAATGAATTAATTAGTATGTACTTTCTATATGCTTGTTAACAAATTTATCGCTTGATGCAAAAATTGATTTGTTAATAAAGAAACAAAAAGCCACACACACACACAGGTACACTTAGACACACACACACACACACACACACACACACACACACACACACACACACACACACACACACACACACACACACACACACACACACACACACACACACACGCACGCACGCACGCACGCACGCACTCACACACACACACACACACACACACACACACACACACACACACACACACACACACACACACACACACACACACACACACACACACACACACACACACACACACACACACACTGTCCATGAATGCTATGTATAGATTTTTGTTAAACTCCCATAACTTTTCTTTTACCATTCTCTGTATTAGTCGATTGAAATACTTTGTAAGGTATCAACTGATTAAGTACATGTTTCATCGAATAAATTAAATAATATTCGAGAGATCTTGTCGCAAAGGAGCTTGGGAGAAGTTGATGCGACAGGTGCGCCATTCTGGAAGACGACTCCAGCCATTTACTTTGAACAATCTTTGATTTCTTTCAACTTATTACTGTATGTACATTGATCTATTAGTGAATTTGACCAATTTCTAAACCCTACTGAAATGTGTGTAATAGTATTTGAATTATCATCAATTATCGACATGCACTATTTGGATTCAAGTGTCTCAGAGTTAACTCGCTTTCAGAGTAGAGTGGCGCAGTGGACACGTATTGGACTCATAACTAAAAGGTCCGTGGATTGAAATAATCCCATTTTTCTCTTTGTCTATATTCACAAGAGAGTGGTGTAGTGTTAGCTTATTGGGCTCATGATCCGGAGGTACATCGATCAAAGCCACGCTTTGCTAATCACATTTATATTTTTGTTCTGGAAGCTCTATTTCTTTCCGACAATTTTATATTGGTATCAGTAATTCTATGATAGAGATAAGCTTGCAATAGTTTATATTGACGCGCACTCTCTGCTCTTCTATGACTTTAAAATCATTACCTTTACTACTAACGTACAACCAAATTTTTGACTGGAGCCTGTGATACCCCAGTAGTCGCTTCTTTGTTGTGAAGATCTGTCATTGTACAGATATAGCATGGATTGTCGTACATCCATTTAGCGCCTGAGCTAATGCCAATGCTACTAATACTCTACTACTGATACTACTTGTATCCAAACATGTATGTACCAATCCTCCGTCGTACTTCCTTGAATGGTTTCACCTAACTGGAAATCTTTTATCAGGTAATGTTGGGCGCTTAGTGATGGGCGTCACTTTAGTACACGAGCAACATTGTAAATTCGCAGCCAAGGTGGCCTCGAACCCTCAAAGTTTGGTTCAAGAACCGAACGCGCTAACCGATTGCACCACGGAGGCGACGACGGTCGAGGGGACTTTATTCGAAGAAGTATCCCGAGGGTCGAGAATGACTCCACGACACGCTTATCGTCTTTACGGTTGCGAAGTCCCGTAACAAATAACACACACATACACGCAAAAAAATATGTTTTTGTACACAAAGACATACACACACACAGACCCACATGGGACAGAAAAAGAAAAGGAAAAAAAAGAAAAAAAGAGAAAATCCCGAGGTCTTGTAGCGATGGACCTGGAGAGAACTTGAAGCGACTTGAAGACGACTCTAGCCATTTACTTTTAACAATCACTGTTTTATGTTTTATTTCAACTTGTTATTGTATTTACATTTATGTATTAGTCAATTTGACAAATTCTTGAAAGCCATTGAAACTAGAATAACAGTAATTGTATCATCATCATACACTGGGATCCACTGAGTGGCATCAGGTTCCTCAGAGTTTGAGTTTAAATAGAACAATTAAGCTTTTTACTTTCGAAGCAGAGTGGCGCAGTTGGAAGCGTGTTGGGCCCATAACCCAAAGGTCCGTGGATCGAAACCACGCTCTGCTAATCACATTTTCATTTTTGATCCTGTATTGACAGCAGGGTGGCGCAGTGGTAGCGTGTTGGGCTCATAACCCAGAGGTCCGTGGATCGATACAGAGCTCTACTGATCACTTTTGCATTTTCCATTTTTAAAATTCACTAGATTCGTACAGAAATTTTTTCTATTACAGATAGTAAAACTGAAGGTGATATAGATATTTTGCTTCTATTTGATGTCTGTTCTTGAATATTTCATAAAACTACCATGAAATGGAAAATGACTTCTTATGAATATTTTGAATGAATACCTAAACCACAGTATTAATATTTCAAATTTTAAACATGCAAAACAATCCATAGGGTAAATATAGTATGATTGTTTTTTCAGTGTCACTGTGTATATCTGACATAGATTTAGTAACCTTTGTAAGATGAAGATCATGTATATGTTAGTTATGAAGACTTACCAGTAAACGAGCTGTTTCTGAAAGATTTGTCTTTTTGATCCGGAAATGATATGCATTCTTTACTTTGGTTACTGAAAGCATTTTGTTTGATCCGGAGTGAATGAAAAATAAATTGACTATAAATAAGTTTCTATCTGATTGAGGATTACTTGAAGCCCTTACCGTGAGTCAATAGACAAAGAGGCTGGTTTAGATAACTTTGTGAGAACCTATTTGCACTTCAGGTTAAGTAGAAGATCTGATGATAAGACGTGTTCTATCTTGAGTCTAGCAGAGAAGTCGTCGATCAAAGGTAGACCACCCATATTCTCAAAATGTACATGAGAACTTGATAATACACATTAGCCAGGAATAGAAATATATATATGAGTTTGATCTTTTTATAAGTATCATATATTAGCGATATAAGGCATAATAATGACATAATGATTGAATACTAACGACATGACGTCACATTTTTATGAAATACATAAGTTCGTGACGTCATGTCGTCGTTGCCTACACTCAGTCTCTTTTAAGCTATGCAATTCTATCGATCACCAAGAAATTAATAAATCTTAATTATTCATTGAAAAATATCTTATTGATTATAAGATGTATATTTGTTTTAATATAAGGCAAGGTAAATGAAAACTCTTTACCCAGCTTGATTTTGATATTTCGAGTCAATCATATTATACCATGAAGGAAAATAGATTAATTCTGAAGAAATATTCTACCTGAACTATGATGCCAAGATTGAGCTCATCTTGTTTTATTGTTTCTGTTGTAGAAGTCAGAGTAATTCGTCTATGGTAAAGAGTAATATACCTCATCTCACTTAATATCATTGCAGAGCAGTACCATCTAGTATGAACAGGGTCTTGGAGACTACTTGACAGGTGTGAATATTTGTTCAATTTCATAAAACGTCGCCATATTGAAACATGTACCAATCTTATAAGTCCAAGTTAAAATGACAATGCGCGAATCGAAGAAATTGTGCGTCGGACCTCCTTTGATGGCTACACCTGACTGGAAATCGTTTATCTTTGCCCTCTGATACAACGACGCCATCTGAATATAACTGTTACTTTTTATTTAAAGTTGCTTCCAGTGTGGACTCGAACCACCAATCTTTCGATCAAGAACCGAAGGCGATAACCAATTGCGCCACGGAGGTTAAATTTTATCTATCTATTGTTGTTTGACTATACACTTGTTATTATTCATTTATCTATATATTATGTAATTGATCGATTTATTTATTTATCTGTTTATCTATTATTTGGTGGTTTATTAATTTATTTATCTATTTACTTACTTATTCGCTTACATATATTTGATTGTTAATTTTTCAATTTTTCTTATTCATCAATTAATTTATTGTTTATATATATACCTATTTCTTGCTTATTCATTATAATAATCATTTTTGTTTGTTTCAATGAAAGGTACCTTCAATGTATGTACTCCAGGAAAGTTAGTAAAGGAGTTGCGAGAAAAAAATTAAACTTGTTCACTATGAAAGAATTGATATATTCCTATATCATCCTCATCACATCCACAACAAGCTCATTGAGCGCTGAACTAAAGAGGCATCTTGATGTCTTCCAGACCAAGTACTTTCGGAGAATCATGGGAAATCAGAGGAAAGACTTGGTGTCAAAGCAGAGACTGCACGATGAGACTCGCCCTGGGCCAGTTACTGTCATTACTTGCGAACGACAAGTTGATCGAATATGTCAAGAAATGTTTTGAATGGAAAAGGGTGGCTATATGGGAGCTTACTAAGATAATTTGTGTGGAAATGGTGTCGGTACATAAGTAAAAGAAGGCGCTCAGTGGCCTACCTTCGAGTACATTGAATATGGTGATGTAGAAGTCACTAATATGTGCGTGAAACAATGCATATACAACCCGTAGAATTGTTTATTTGTTTAATCATATATTGATTAATATTAACGTATTTAATTCTCCTAATCCTCTCAGTCAAGATCCTCCCATAAGCCTTCCCAACTACACTTAACAAGCTAATCCCTCTG
>NC_134798.1:15329979-15334979 GCF_046742065.1 Oratosquilla oratoria
TACGGATCACCAAGAAATTAACAAAAATTATTTGTTCATTGAATAATGTCTTATATTTTATAAAATATGTATTTGTTTTAATGTAAGTCAAGCTAAATGAGAACTCCTCTTTACCCAGCTTGATTTTTATATTTCAAGTCAATCATAGCGTACCATGAAGTAAAATAGGTTAATTCTTAAGAAATATTCTGCCTGAACTATGACGCCAAGATTAAGCTCATCTTGTTTTATTGTTTCTGTTGTAGAAATCAAAGTAATTCATCTATGGTAAGGAGTAATATACCTCATTTTATTTAATATCAATATCTGATGCAACGACGCCATTTCTCAGCGAATCCTTGGGAATTATTGCTGGGCATCGGAACTTAACTGTTACTTTTTATGGTAAATTGCTTTCCAGTGTGGACTTGAACCCCCAGTTTGGCGATCAAGAACCGAAGGCACTAACCGATTGTGATACGGAGACGACGAATGTCTAGAGGACTTTAGTTGAAGAAGTACCCCAGTGGCCAAGGAAGAGAGTCATTGGGACGCATGTTGTCTGTGGGGTCACAAAGTTCCATAGCAAATAACACACACACACACACACACACACACACACACACACACACACACACACACACACACACACACACACACACACACACACACACACACACACACACACACACACACACACACACACACACACACACACACACACACACACACACACACACACACACACACACACACACACACACACACACATAATGTTGGTACAGCAAAAGTTGTGAGGAGTTAAAAGACAAAAGAGACAAAGCCTGGACTAAGTGGAGAAAGGACAAAAGACCTGAAAAGTGGAAAATATATACTTGTTATAGAAATGAATATGTACAAGCGTGCAGAGAGGAAAAGAGAAAATATGAAAAAGATATCATAGAGAAGTGTAAAGATCAACCAAAACTATTTTATAGATTTGTAAACAACAAACTGAAAAACAAACAAGATTTGGAAAAATTAAGGCAAGGAGGAGTTGAATATACAGAGGAATTAGAAATGGCAGAAATTATGAACAAACATTTTAAATCAGTGTTTACAAGAGAGAACATACAACCTGAAGAGATCGAATGGAAAGAGAAAGTCCCCCCAATGAAAGAAATAGAAGTAACAAAGAATGAAATATTGAAACAATTGAGTAATCTAGATGTTAGAAAATCGCATGGACCAGATGAAATAGCAAACTGGATTTTGAAAGAATGCAGGAAAGAACTGGCAGACAAAATACATAGCATAATAAACAGTTCCTTGAAAGAAGGAAAAGTCCCAGAAGATTGGAAAAGAGCAAATATAGTACCTATATATAAAGGGGGAAATAAGGAAGACCCTACCAACTATAGACCAGTCTCTCTAACAAGTACAATAGCAAAAATTTGTGAAAGAATTGTCGAAAGTATATGGGTAAAATATTTAGAAAAAAACAACGTGCTAAATACAAGGCAATTTGGGTTCAGACAAGGACGATCATGCGTCACCAATTTGATATGTTTCTATTCAAGGCTAATAGACAAAATACAAGAAAGAGATGGATGGGCTGATTGTGCATTTCTGGACTTGAAAAAGGCTTTTGACAAAGTACCACACAAAAAGTTGCTTAAGAAATTAGAAACTGAAGGAGGAATACAGGGCAAACTGTTTAAATGGATGGAAAACTTTTTGCAAGAAAGAAAAATGAGAGTGGTGATAAGAGATAAACACTCAGAATGGGATGAAGTAATAAGCGGTGTCCCACAAGGAACAGATACTGCCCCAATAATGTTTGCTATATATATTAATGATATGGATGAAGGAATTAAAAGTTATATGAGCTTCTTTGCAGATGATGCAAAACTGTTGAAAAAAGTGAAAACGGATGAAGATTGTGAGTCACTACAGAATGATCTGAACAAAGTACAGGAATGGAGTAGGAAGTGGGAGATGGAGTTCAACAATATAAAGTGTAGTATAATGGAATTTGGAAAAAGCAAAAACAGAATAATAGGATCATATAAATTGGGAAAAGAAGGAATAAAAAAAGTAGAGAATGAGAAGGACCTGGGAGTCATTGTTATGAATAATATGTCACCTGAGAAACATATAAATAAGATTTTTGGAGAAACTTATGATTTGATAAGAGCAATCAAAGTGGCATTTGCATACCTGGATGAAGAAATGGTGAAGAAAATTCTAACCACTCTGATAAGACCAAAATTGGAATATGCAGCAACAGTATGGTCACCAAGTACAAAAAAATGTATAAAAAAACTTGAAAGAATACAAAGAGCAATTACAAAATTGGCACCAACACTCTCAAAACTATCATATGAAGAGAGACTAGCAAAACTTGAACTACAGACATTAGAGCAAAGAAGAGAGAGAGGAGATTTGATAGCTATTTACAGAATCATGAAAGGCATAGAAGTTATTGATAGAGAGAATCTGATAAAATGGGATGATGGAAACACAAGAGGACACGGAAGGAAAATCAAGAAGGACAGCTATAGAAGAGATCTGAAAAAGAACAGCTTTCCTCACAGAGTAATGGACAGTTGGAACAAGTTGGATGAAAAAATAGTGTGTGCAAGAACAATACATGAATTTGAAAATACATACATACATACATATACCAAGGCTTTTTCCCCCTTCCAAGGGAGGTAGCCAAAAAGGGAAAGGCATAAAAACACTCCCACCCATTTCATCCCTAAATACACTCCACACCCCTCCCACCCTTCCTCTCATCTGAGCACCTCCTGGATGACGGGTCATCCCTGCACCCTGCCCACCGCCCTGGGTCAGAAGCAGTGTCGCAAGACACAGTACATCCACAGCGAGGCCGCTTCATTTAATCGGCGACCCCCCATCTCCGTCCCCCTTTGCATATAAGGCGAGGACGGGGAGAAATCCCTTCGGGCTGCGTCAAAATTTACTCACACATACTACCCCACCCCCCACTTCCCCGCCCATTCCTCCTCATGCAGTCACAACATCATCCATATACAACCATTCTCCACTCACCTCTGTCCTCCGTCCTCTCCCTTCCTTCCTCAACAGACAATCCCCTCTTCCCCAAAGCCCCCTTCACCCCATCCATCCACCTCATCCTAGGACGTCCCCTCATGTTCACTCCCTCCACATCTGCCTTCCATACCTCTTTTACTAGTCTTTCTTCACTCATTCTTTCCAGGTGTCCAAACCATCCTAATATTCTTTCATCAACCCTATCTCCCAAATCCTTTTTCACACCTGTTCTCCTCCTCACCTCCTCATTTCTCACTCTATCTAGCCTAGTAACCCCCACCATACTTCTCAGACACCTCATCTCAAACACATTCAAACTCCTTCTCTCTTCTTCTCTTATGTTCCACGTTTCTGCCCCATACAGTGCTGTTGGCACAATCACTCCTTCATACAGTCTCCTCTTCGCATCCATTCCCAAATGTCTATTCCTCATTACACTCTTTAAACCATTAAGGCATTTACTCGCTTCTCTCAATCTACATACTACCTCAAACTTGACTCCACCTTTTCCTGCTACACTTGCACCCAAGTATCTAAAACTATCCACTTCCTCCAGTCGCTCTCCCTTAATGTTCACTTCCAGTCTACTGCCACTTTCACCCCTTGTACATCTCATCACCTTACTTTTACCCACATTTATCTTTAGCTTTCTTCTATCACATACTCTCCCAAACTCTGCCACCAGCTTCCTCAATCCCTCCTCTGACCCTGCCACAAGCGCAGTGTCGTCCGCAAACAACAGCTGGCTCACCTCCCACTTTTCTCCATTTTCTTTAACCATCTCCAATCCCTGACTCACTACCCTAGCATTTACCTCTCGCACCACCCCATCCATTTGAAAATAGTTTAGATAAAATGAGATATGGAGACGGGACCCCACGAGCGTAGCTCTCCTTCCCGTGAAATACAACTAGGTAAAACTAGGTAAAACTAGGTAAATACACACACACACACACACACACACACACACACACACACACACACACACACACACACGCACGCACGTACAAGCACACACACACACACACACACACACACACACACACACACACACACACACACACACACACACACACACACACACACACACACACACACACACACACACACTCACTCACACACACACACACACACACACACACACGCACACACGCACACACACACGCACACACGCACACACGCACATTTTGGAGAAGAAGAGTGTTTCTTCCAGCAGGATGGCGCTCTTTTCCACTTCCATTGCAACATAAGAGCTTATCTGGATGCATCTATGTCAGACAGATGGATTGGACGAAGAGGAAGTGTTGAATTTCCTGCTAGATTACCAGATTTGCACCCATGTATTTCTTTTTGTGGGAGTTTCTGAAAGAAAAATCTGTTAGTAATTCCCTTTCATGATAATCTTGTGAGACTTCCTCGCATCCTTAAGGAGTTTAATATTAATGTTATTTTCAAAAACAGTACCATCAAAGAACTCCTTATTAAAAATTCCCCTTGTCATAATGTAGGATGTGTTTATAGTATTCCCTGTAAAAACTGTAGCTCCTGTTATATTGGCCAAACAGGTAAAGAATTAGATATTAGGATGAAACAACACAGGTACAGTATAAGGACGGGCCAAATGTCCAGTGGAGTTTTTGTCCATGTTAGGGACACAAACCACAACATTGACTGGGACAACGTTAAGAAAATTGTTGATTGTAATTCAGCTTTAGATAGGAACATCATTGAATCCTGTTTCATAAAGAACAATTTTGATAATAATATTAACTTGAGTTTAGGTTTATTTAAACTAGACAATTTTATAATTAATAGGATAGTAAAACAGTACCAAATTTCCTAATTGTACCAAATGTCCTGTGGACCTTTCGGCCACATAGTTTTGTTCTTTTTTATTTTATTATTTTTATTTATTATTTCTATGTGTAATTGAATGTGTATGTATTCCATTTATTGTTACCATT
>NC_134798.1:15344979-15347479 GCF_046742065.1 Oratosquilla oratoria
GTTACAACGGCCAGGATTATCTCGGAACAAGGATCTGTGACTAGAAATAATTTCAGAAATCTCCTTAGCTTGATCAGGATTCAAGTGGTTAAGGTACGAAAGTAGGTTGTTCAAGATGTCGCTGTTGTTGCCGACTGTGGGAGGATCGAAATGTGGCAACGTCGGTTCGTGGACTCGTGGACGGTCGGTTGACATAGGTATTTTACTGGGACCATGATTTAGCGAAAGCAATGGTTTGACTGAACTGTCTAGTGGTATTTTGGCAAGGTATGGCATAAGCAAGTTAACATGAACAAGTTGAGTAGTTTTACGTCTGTCAGGGGTTTCTAGTACGTAATTATATTCTGACATCTTTTTCTGAATTTTATAAGGACCATGGTATTTAGCTTGAAGAGGCTGTCCAGATATAGGAATGTATGCAAGAACCATATCTCCCTCCTTGAATGCTCTCTTATGAGATTTCTGATCAAAATTAACCTTCATTTTACTTTGTGCATGTTCAAGGTTCTTCAAAGCAAAGGAATGAAGTCTGGCTAGGTTATCCTTAAGGGAAACAATATACTGGTTAATAGACTGTAAAGGTGAGGTAGAAGAAGATATGATATGGTCCTTGATTACCTTGAGGGGTCCCCTTACCTTCCTTCCATATAACAATTCAAAGGAAGGAGGAAAGGCAATCCCTCATCCCAGTCACGGTCTTCCTCGTAACAGAATTTACGTATCATATTCTTTAACGTTTGATGACATCGTTCTAGAACTCCCTGACTGGCGGGGTGGTACGCTGTAGACAGAGACTGTTTAACATTTAATTCCTTGAGGACTTGGGTAAAGAGTTTGCTAGTGAAATTAGAACCTCTATCTGACTGTATTTCCTGAGGAATACCAAAGGAAGTAAACATGTGAGTTAAACACTTAATTACACTCTTAGCAGAAATATTCTTTAAAGGAAAAGCTTCAGGGTACCTGGTAGTGGGACAAAGAACTGTTAAAATGTACTGGTTACCCTTCTTGGTTTTAGGCAACGGGCCTACTATGTCAATCACTAGTTTCTGAAAGGGTTCACTAGGTACTTTAATGGGTTGAAGGGGATACGGAGGAATAGACTCGTTTGACTTGCCTACTATTTGGCAAGTGTGGCAACATTTAACGAATCTACTTACCTCTGCTTTCATGCCAGGCCAAAAGAATTCTGACAAGAGTCGTAAATAAGTTTTCTTAATACCTAAGTGTCCTGAGTGTCCAGCATGAGCAATCTCTATTACCTGAGTCCTCAAGTTAACAGGTAGAACAATTTGGTGACATTCTGCCCAGGTATCATCATCAGAAAGGTGACGAGGTTTATACAATCTCATTAGTATTCCTTCGTGCAAATAAAAGGAAGGAGTATGTAGGATATCCTCCTTGGGAATGGTTTTATTGAACAAGGGAACTAGTGAAGGGTCGTTCTGTTGAGCCTCTTTGATGCTCAGCTCGGAGGGTAGTGTAAGCGGGGTGGTTGGGGTGGTTGGAGAGGTAAGAGTTGGTTGGTTAGCTGGCGCTTGGGATCGTGTGATAGCACAGGTTGGAAATAGGTTGGGTTGGGTTTGCTCTATGGTAGAAGTTGGGTTATATGGTAGGGGAGAATTAGAAACAATTAAAGGAGGATGTACTAGTTCTCCTGCTAGATCGTTACCTAATATAAAATCTGCTTCAGGAACAGGTAGGGTTGCCGTTTCACTTACTCCTACGGAGACAGTATCCTTGATGAGTCCACAGTTCAGGTGCACCTTTGCCAGGGGTACTGAGAAGGGATTGTGGAAGTCCTGCAAGTATACACGTTCTCCTGTATAATTACGTTGGACTCCCGGCAATGCTGACTGAAGTAGCAGGGACTGTGCTGCTCCTGTGTCCCGTACTATTCGGAGGTTGTGTTCTACGTGGTCTGGACCAAGTGATACTGTTCCCGTTGAACGGAAGGGCTGAAAAGGATCTACAGAATTGGCAGTAGAATGGTTAAAGGAAGCTACAGATTTTATATTCTTTTGAGCTACTTTACATTTTGGGTCTGGGCAATTTGCAATTACATGTCCTGGTTTCTTACAGAAGAAACAAAGAGGGAAACTAGGGCTATCAATTTTCCCATCTTTACTACCACTAGTTGGTTTTACATGAGGTTGTTGGCGGTTACTGTCCTTTCCAACATTTTTGTGAATCAATGAGAGGGTATCAGTCAATTTGGCTGCTTTCATAAGGTCAAATTCCTCCTTGTCAACAATGTAAATTTTCAAGTAGTGAGGAATTTTACGCACGAATTCCTCTAACGCGATCAAGTTCACTACTTTCTCAAGATTATCGGCTGATGCCGATTTAATCCACTTTCTTAACGCTCGTAGTTTGTCTGACGCGAATTCCATGTATGTCTGATGGCTAAGTTTGTTTGAATTTCGAAATGTTTGTCGATAACCTTCGGTGGAAATTTCATAAGCGGAAAGAATTGTCTGTTTGACCGTTTCGTAATCAG
>NC_134798.1:15352479-15354979 GCF_046742065.1 Oratosquilla oratoria
CCTTTGTTGCTAATGTAAAGGAAAATCTTTATCGGAGCCAGCGATAAGCCCTGTGATACCTCACTCGTCCCCTTCTTGTTGTCAAGATGTTCTGTCATTCTACAATCGATCCTCACCAGATTTTGTCCTCGTACATCCATTTCGCGTTAATGCCAGTACTACTAATACTTCCACTACTGATATTACTTCTACCCAAAACATGTATGTACGAATCCAAAAAAGAAGTCCAATTCAAATGGCAATGCAGGGAATAGAAAAATCTTCCGTCGGAATTCCTCGAATGGTTAAACCTAACTTAAAGTCTTTTATCCTTTTCGTCTCAAATAACGACGCCATTTCTCAGAGAATCTTCGGCACTTAGTGCTGCGTATCGCTCCAGCACACGAGCAACAGTTATTGCCTCTCATTACAAATTTGTACCCCAGGTGGCCTCGAACCCTCAATCTTTTGGTCAAGAGCCGAACGCACTAACCGATTGCGCCACGGAGGCGACGACGGTTGAGGGGACTTTAGTCGGAGAAGTATCCCGAGGGTCAAGAATGACTCCACGACACGCGTCTCTTCTCTGCGGTTGCGAAGTCCAGTAACAAATAACACATACATATACACACACACACACACATAACATGTTTTGTACACAGAGACTCGCACACACATACCCACATACAAGAGACAAATTTTTTATGTAAAATAAAATAAAATAAAATAAAAGAAAATCCCGAGGTCTTGTAGCGATGGACCTGGAGAGGACTTGATGCGACTAGAAGGCATGTCAATATTGAAGACAATTCCAGCCATTCACTTTTAACAATCACTATTTCATTTCAACTTGCTATTGTAATTATTCTTATAATTAGTGATTTTCACAAATTTCTGAACAGTCAAGGAAACTGGAGTAATAGTAATTGTATCTTCATCATACATTGGGATCCACGGAATGGCATCAGGTTCCTCAGAGTTGTAGTTTAAATGGAACAATTAACCCTTTTCCTTTCGAAGCAGAGTGGCGCAGTTGGAAGCGCGTTGGGCCCATAACCCAAAGGTCCGTGGATCGAAGCCACGCTCTGCTAATCACATTTTCATTTTTGATCCTGTATCCACAGCAGGGTGGCGCAGTGGTAGCGTGTTGGGCACTCTACTGATCACTTTTTCATTTTATATATTATATTCTTTAAATTTACTAGACTCGTACAGATATTTTTAGTACTGCAGATAGTAAAACTGAAGGAAATGTAGACATTTTGTTTCTATTTGATGTCTCTTCTTAAATATTTCACAAAACTACATTGAAATGGAAAATTACTTCTTATGAATATTTTTAATGAATACCTGAACAACAGTATTAATATTCCAAATTTTAAACATGCAAAACTATCCATAGGGTAGATAAAGTATGATTCTTTTTACAGTGTCGCCGTTTATATCTCGCATAGATATAGTAGCCTTTGTAAGATGAGCATCATGTATATGTTAGTTATGAAGACTTAATAGTAAAGGAGCAGTTTTTGAAAGATTCGTCTTCTTGATCCGGAAATAATTTACATTCTTTACTGTGGTCACTGAAAAGCATTTTTGTTTATCCGGAGTGTATGAAAATTCAATTTACTATAAATATGTTTCTACCTGATTGAGGATAACTTGAAGCCCTTACCGTGAGTCAATAGACAAAGAGGCTGGTTTAGATAACTTGCGAGTACCCATTTGTACTTCAGGTTAAGTAGAAGATCTGATGATAAGACGTGTTCTTTCTTGGTTCTAGCAGAGAAGTCGTCAATCAAAAGTAGACCACGCATATTCTCAAAATGTACATGAGAATTTGATAATACACATCAGCCAGGAATAGAAATATAAGTATGAGTTTTGATAATTTTATAAGTATCATATAACATCGATATAAGCCATAATAATGACATAATGATTGAATACTAAGGACGTGACGTCACACATTTTTATGAAATACATAAGCTCGTGACGTCATGTCGTCGTTCCTTACACCCGGTCACTTTCAAGCTATGTAATACTACGGATCACAAAGAAATTAAAAAAAAAAATTGTTCATTGAATAATGTCTTATTTTTTTTTTTTTTTACAAAATGTATATTTGTTTGAATGTAAGTCAAGCTAAAGGAGAACTTCTCTTTATCCAGCTTGATTTTTATATTTCAAGTCAATCATAGCGTACCATGAAGTAAAATAGGTTAATTCTTAAGAAATATTCTACCTGAACTATGATGCCAAGAATAAGCTCATCTTGTTTTATTGTTTCTGTTGTAGAAATTAAAGTAATTCATCTATGATAAGGAGTAATATACCTCATTTTATTTAATATCAATGCGCGGCATTACCATGTAGTCAGAACAGGGTCTTGGAAACTATTTGACAGGTGTGAATATCTGTTAATTTTATTAAACGTCTGCCCTCTGATGCAACGACGCCATTTCCCAGCAAATCCTTGGCAATTATTGCTGGGCATCGGAACTTAACTGTTACATTTATGGTA
>NC_134798.1:15367479-15377479 GCF_046742065.1 Oratosquilla oratoria
TGCCGCCATAGTTGGCCCCGCAGTTCTTGGTCTGAATCCATGCCCAGGGCCGAAATTATTTCGGTACCACTGCGCTTCGGGTCGTTACTCTGACTCTCGTGGGGCGAGAAGTTGTTTGTGTGTGTTGTGTGTGTGCAAGGTCATTGTGTGTGTGTGTTACCCCTTTTTGTTGCTAATTGATAAAGGGAAATGATCTTTATCCGGACAGGCGGCCCCCCCAGCCCCCCGCCAGCGGGTTACAATAAAAACAGCCGAGCGCGAATAATATAAAGGAGCCCAGTGAAACCTCCTCACTGGTCCCCTCCTTGTTTGTGAAGAATGCTGTTCTAGTCCATTCACCAATACGATCCCACAGAATTTATATGTGCATGGCGTTTGGTTGGGTTTTGTTGTCCTCCTCGTACCCGCCGTACCATCCATTTTCGCCGCCTGCCCTGACATTCTGAGCTTTAGAGCTGGAGCCCCCCTGACCATTCCCTGCCTCACTCCCTCTTGGCCTCCTTTCATTGAGCTAAACAGCCTCTCTCTTCTGAAAGAGCTCTGACTGAGCTACAATGAATGCTTGAGCTAATTTCTGCCTCTGAGCTGTCTGTGTTGAGCTCGGGGGCTGCAGAGAAAGCCTAAGGCTAAGCCAGTAATGTTGAGTATTTCGAAGTATTTAAAGAAATGAAGAGTTAATAGTATTGTATTATTCAAGTGTTCATTACTAAGTTGAGTAATCAGAGCTTAACTGCTGAGTGGAGCTTGTGAAATGAGTTGCTGAGAAAAGCCTTGGCTTAATTGTTGGTGCTGTGTGTGCTAACAGCTTATAGGCTAATTGCCAGTATAGTATTACTAATACTTCCACTACTGACTGATATTATTACCTTTTCTAACCCCAATGAAGATGTTAATGTAACGATCCAAAAAACGAGGACAAAAAAAAAAGAAAAGAAAAAAAAAAAAAAAAAAAAAAAAAAAAAAAAAAAACAAAAACCACAAAAAAAGATAGTCCAAATAGACTTAGTCCAATTCAAAAGGCCAATACATACTTAATCAATGCAGGAGGGAAACAAAAAAATTAACAAAAATTGAATAGGGGAGGGGAATAGAAAAGAAAAAAAAAAAAATAGAACGAATCAATAGAAAAACTAGAAAAAAGCAAAAAAAAAAATAGAAAAACAGAAAATATTAAGAAAATAAATCGAGAAAAAAAAATAGAAAAAAAAAAAAAAAAAAAAAAAAAAAAACAAAAAATCTTTTTCCGTCCTCGGATTCTTGCATGGTTGGTTTTCTTTTTATTTTTTTTTATATAGTATTTTTACATTTTTATTTTATTTTTATATTTATTTTTTTTTTTTTTTTTTATTGAAACAATAATATTTGAATGAAAATCTTTTATCCTTTGTCCGTACCTTTATAAAATTAAACGAACCCGACCCCCCGGGGCCCGCGCCACATTTCTCAGAGAGGAGAATCTTCGGCCACTTCGGGACTTTAAGTGTTTGCGTTCGTTGTATCGCTCTCTCCCTCCCGCACAACGAACGGAGCAGCCGCAAACAGTTTATTGCCCTTCCTTATCCTCTCATTACAATTTTGCACCCCAGTTGAGGTGGTATTATCGAAAAACCCTCAACCCTTTTGTTTTTGGTCAGAGCCGAAAACGAACGCACCTCCTCCGAACCCCCCGAAGACACGCACGCGAACGAAACGGTCGCGGCAACGCCACTGAAAACCGATTGTTTGCACCACGGAGGCGGACGACGGCGTCGCTTGCGAGGGGAGGGGACTTACTACTAACTTTAGTTGGGACTTTACCTTTTAAGGACCTTTAATGACTTGACTTCTAGACTGGGGACTTCCTTTACTTTTTATAAGACTTGTGTACTTTTCGAAGAGGGGACTGGGAAGGGGGGACTTTAGTCGGAGGAAAGTCGGACAGGATGTAGGAAGTCAGAAAGAAGTTGTAGAAGTAGAAGTAAGGAAGGGAAGAAGTAGAAAGAAGTATCCCCCGCGGAGGGACAAGAATGACTCCACACCGACACGCGACGCGCGTCTCTTTCTCTCCTAGCGGGTTTTTTTGCGGAAAAGGTTCCGAAAAAAGTCCAGTTGAGTACAGTTTTTTGCGAAAGTCCGGTGAGAATTTGCGAAAAAAAAAAGGAAAGTAAAAGAAGGCCAGAAGTAACAAATAACACATACATATACACACACACACACATAACATGTTTTTGTACACAGAGACTCGCACACACATACCCACATACAAGAGACAAAAAAATATATGTAAAATAAAATAAAATAAAATAAAATAAATCCCAAGGTCTTGTGGCGATGGACCTGGAGAGGACTTGATGCGACTTGAAGGCGTGTCAATATTGAAGACAATTCCATCCATTCACTTTTAACAATCACTATTTCATTTCAACTTGCTATTGTAATTATTCTTATAATTAGTGATTTTCACAAATTTCTGAACAGTCAAGGAAACTGGAGTAATAGTAATTGTATCTTCATCATACATTGGGATCCACGGAATGGCATCAGGTCCCGCAGAATTGTAGTTTAAATGGAACAATTAAGCCTTTTACTTTCGAAGCAGAGTGGCGCAGTTGGAAGCGCGTTGGGCCCATAACCCAAAGGTCCGTGGATCGAAGCCACGCTCTGCTAATCACATTTTCATTTTTGATCCTGTATTCACAGCAGGGTGGCGCAGTGGTAGCGTGTTGGGCTCATAACCCAGAGGTCCGTGGATTGAAACTGCACTCTACTGATCACTTTTTCATTTTATACATAATATTCTTTAAATTTTTAGTACTGCAGATAGTAAAACTGAAGATAATGTAGACATTTTGTTTCTATTTGATGTCTCTTCTTGAATATTTCACAAAACTACATTGAAATGGAAAATTACTTCTTATGAATATTTTTAATGAATACCTGAACAACAGTATTAATATTCCAAATTTCAAAAATGAAAAACAATCCATAGGGTAAATAAAGTATGATTCTTTTTACAGTGTCACCGTTTATATCTCGCATAGATATAGTAGCCTTTGTAAGATGAACATCATTTATATGTTAGTTATGAAGACTTAATAGTAAAGGAGCTGTTTTTGAAAGATTCGTCTTCTTGATCCGTAAATGATTTGCAATCTTTACTTTGGTCACTGAAAAGCATTTTTGTTTATCCGGAGTGTATGAAAATTAAATTTACTATAAATAAGTTTCTACCTGATTGAGGATAACTTGAAGCCCTTACCGTGAGTCAATAGACAAAGAGGCTGGTTTAGATAACTTGCGAGTACCCATTTGTACTTCAGGTTAAGTAGAAGATCTGATGATAAGACGTGTTCTTTCTTGAGTCTAGCAGAGAAGTCGTCAAACAAAAGTAGACCACGCATATTCTCAAAATGTACATGAGAATTTGATAATACACATCAGCCAGGAATAGAAATATAAGTATAAGTTTTGATAATTTGATAAGTATCATATAACATCGATATAAGCCATAATAATGACATAATCATTGAATATTAAGGACGCGACGTCACACATTTTTATGAAATACATAAGTTCGTGACGTCATGTCGTCGTTCCTTACACCCGGTCACTTTCAAGCTATGTAATACTACGGATCACCAAGAAATTAACAAAAATTATTTGTTCATTGAATAATGTCTTATATTTTATAAAATATGTATTTGTTTTAATGTAAGTCAAGCTAAATGAGAACTCCTCTTTACCCAGCTTGATTTTTATATTTCAAGTCAATCATAGCGTACCATGAAGTAAAATAGGTTAATTCTTAAGAAATATTCTGCCTGAACTATGACGCCAAGATTAAGCTCATCTTGTTTTATTGTTTCTGTTGTAGAAATCAAAGTAATTCATCTATGGTAAGGAGTAATATACCTCATTTTATTTAATATCAATATCTGATGCAACGACGCCATTTCTCAGCGAATCCTTGGGAATTATTGCTGGGCATCGGAACTTAACTGTTACTTTTTATGGTAAATTGCTTTCCAGTGTGGACTTGAACCCCCAGTTTGGCGATCAAGAACCGAAGGCACTAACCGATTGTGATACGGAGACGACGAATGTCTAGAGGACTTTAGTTGAAGAAGTACCCCAGTGGCCAAGGAAGAGAGTCATTGGGACGCATGTTGTCTGTGGGGTCACAAAGTTCCATAGCAAATAACACACAAACAGAAACACAAACACACACACACACACACACACACACACACACACACACACACACACACACACACACACACACACACACACACACACACACACACACACACACACACACACACACACACACACACACACACACACACACACACACACACACACACACACACACAAAGAAATATATAAAATGTTGGTACAGCAAAAGTTGTGAGGAGTTAAAAGACAAAAGAGATAAAGCTTGGACTAAGTGGAGAAAGGACAAAAGACCTGAAAAGTGGAAAATATATACTTGTTATAGAAATGAATATGTACAAGCGTGCAGAGAGGAAAAGAGAAAATATGAAAAAGATATCATAGAGAAGTGTAAAGATCAACCAAAACTATTTTATAGATTTGTAAACAACAAACTGAAAAACAAACAAGATTTGGAAAAATTAAGGCAAGGAGGAGTTGAATATACAGAGGAATTAGAAATGGCAGAAATTATGAACAAACATTTTAAATCAGTGTTTACAAGAGAGAACATACAACCTGAAGAGATCGAATGGAAAGAGAAAGTCCCCCCAATGAAAGAAATAGAAGTAACAAAGAATGAAATATTGAAACAATTGAGTAATCTAGATGTTAGAAAATCGCATGGACCAGATGAAATAGCAAACTGGATTTTGAAAGAATGCAGGAAAGAACTGGCAGACAAAATACATAGCATAATAAACAGTTCCTTGAAAGAAGGAAAAGTCCCAGAAGATTGGAAAAGAGCAAATATAGTACCTATATATAAAGGGGGAAATAAGGAAGACCCTACCAACTATAGACCAGTCTCTCTAACAAGTACAATAGCAAAAATTTGTGAAAGAATTGTCGAAAGTATATGGGTAAAATATTTAGAAAAAAACAACGTGCTAAATACAAGGCAATTTGGGTTCAGACAAGGACGATCATGCGTCACCAATTTGATATGTTTCTATTCAAGGCTAATAGACAAAATACAAGAAAGAGATGGATGGGCTGATTGTGCATTTCTGGACTTGAAAAAGGCTTTTGACAAAGTACCACACAAAAAGTTGCTTAAGAAATTAGAAACTGAAGGAGGAATACAGGGCAAACTGTTTAAATGGATGGAAAACTTTTTGCAAGAAAGAAAAATGAGAGTGGTGATAAGAGATAAACACTCAGAATGGGATGAAGTAATAAGCGGTGTCCCACAAGGAACAGTTCTGGCCCCAATAATGTTTGCTATATATATTAATGATATGGATGAAGGAATTAAAAGTTATATGAGCTTCTTTGCAGATGATGCAAAACTGTTGAAAAAAGTGAAAACGGATGAAGATTGTGAGTCACTACAGAATGATCTGAACAAAGTACAGGAATGGAGTAGGAAGTGGGAGATGGAGTTCAACAATATAAAGTGTAGTATAATGGAATTTGGAAAAAGCAAAAACAGAATAATAGGATCATATAAATTGGGAGAAGAAGGAATAAAAAAAGTAGAGAATGAGAAGGACCTGGGAGTCATTGTTATGAATAATATGTCACCTGAGAAACATATAAATAAGATTTTTGGAGAAACTTATGATTTGATAAGAGCAATCAAAGTGGCATTTGCATACCTGGATGAAGAAATGGTGAAGAAAATTCTAACCACTCTGATAAGACCAAAATTGGAATATGCAGCAACAGTATGGTCACCAAGTACAAAAAAATGTATAAAAAAAACTTGAAAGAATACAAAGAGCAATTACAAAATTGGCACCAACACTCTCAAAACTATCATATGAAGAGAGACTAGCAAAACTTGAACTACAGACATTAGAGCAAAGAAGAGAGAGAGGAGATTTGATAGCTATTTACAGAATCATGAAAGGCATAGAAGTTATTGATAGAGAGAATCTGATAAAATGGGATGATGGAAACACAAGAGGACACGGAAGGAAAATCAAGAAGGACAGCTATAGAAGAGATCTGAAAAAGAACAGCTTTCCTCACAGAGTAATGGACAGTTGGAACAAGTTGGATGAAAAAATAGTGTGTGCAAGAACAATACATGAATTTGAAAATACATACATACATATACCAAGGCTTTTTCCCCCTTCCAAGGGAGGTAGCCAAAAAGGGAAAGGCATAAAAACACTCCCACCCATTTCATCCCTAAATACACTCCACACCCCTCCCACCCTTCCTCTCATCTGAGCACCTCCTGGATGACGGGTCATCCCTGCACCCTGCCCACCGCCCTGGGTCAGAAGCAGTGTCGCAAGGCACAGTACATCCACAGCGAGGCCGCTTCATTTAATCGGCGACCCCCCCTCTCCGTCCCCCTTTGCATATAAGGCGAGGACGGGGAGAAATCCCTTCGGGCTGCGTCAAAATTTACTCACACATACTACCCCACCCCCCACTTCCCCGCCCATTCCTCCTCATGCAGTCACAACATCATCCATATACAACCATTCTCCACTCACCTCTGTCTTCCGTCCTCTCCCTTCCTTCCTCAACAGACAATCCCCTCTTCCCCAAAGCCCCCTTCACCCCATCCATCCACCTCATCCTAGGACGTCCCCTCATGTTCACTCCCTCCACATCTGCCTTCCATACCTCTTTTACTAGTCTTTCTTCACTCATTCTTTCCATGTGTCCAAACCATCCTAATATTCTTTCATCAACCCTATCTCCCAAATCCTTTTTCACACCTGTTCTCCTCCTCACCTCCTCATTTCTCACTCTATCTAGCCTAGTAACCCCCACCATAGTTCTCAGACACCTCATCTCAAACACATTCAAACTCCTTCTCTCTTCTTCTCTTATGTTCCACGTTTCTGCCCCATACAGTGCTGTTGGCACAATCACTCCTTCATACAGTCTCCTCTTCGCATCCATTCCCAAATGTCTATTCCTCATTACACTCTTTAAACCACCAAGGCATTTACTCGCTTCTCTCAATCTACATTCTACCTCCACCTTCACTCCACCTTTTCCTGCTACACTTGCACCCAAGTATCTAAAACTATCCACTTCCTCCAGTCGCTCTCCCTTAATGTTCACTTCCAGTCTACTGCCACTTTCACCCCTTGTACATCTCATCACCTTACTTTTACCCACATTTATCTTTAGCTTTCTTCTATCACATACTCTCCCAAACTCTGCCACCAGCTTCCTCAATCCCTCCTCTGACCCTGCCACAAGCGCAGTGGCGTCCGCAAACAACAGCTGGCTCACCTCCCACTTTTCTCCATTTTCTTTAACCATCTCCAATCCCTGACTCACTACCCTAGCATTCACCTCTCGCACCACCCCATCCATTTGAAAATAGTTTAGATCAAATGAGATATGGAGACGGGACCCCACGAGCGTAGCTCTCCTTCCCGTGAAATACAACTAGGTAAAACTAGGTAAAACTAGGTAAATACCCACACACACACACACACACACACACACACACACACACACACACACACACACACACACGCACGCACGCACGTACAAGCACACACACACACACACACACACACACACACACACACACACACACACACACACACACACACACACACACACACACACACACACACACACACACACACACACACACGCACACACGCACACACACACGCACACACGCACACACGCACATTTTGGAGAAGAAGAGTGTTTCTTCCAGCAGGATGGCGCTCTTTTCCACTTCCATTGCAACATAAGAGCTTATCTGGATGCATCTATGTCAGACAGATGGATTGGACGAAGAGGAAGTGTTGAATTTCCTGCTAGATTACCAGATTTGCACCCATGTATTTCTTTTTGTGGGAGTTTCTGAAAGAAAAATCTGTTAGTAATTCCCTTTCATGATAATCTTGTGAGACTTCCTCGCATCCTTAAGGAGTTTAATATTAATGTTATTTTCAAAAACAGTACCATCAAAGAACTCCTTATTAAAAATTCCCCTTGTCATAATGTAGGATGTGTTTATAGTATTCCCTTTAAAAACTGTAGCTCCTGTTATATTGGCCAAACAGGTAAAGAATTAAATATTAGGATGAAACAACACAGGTACAGTATAAGGACGGGCCAAATGTCCAGTGGAGTTTTTGTCCATGTTAGGGACACAAACCACAACATTGACTGGGACAACGTTAAGAAAATTGTTGATTGTAATTCAGCTTTAGATAGGAACATCATTGAATCCTGTTTCATAAAGAACAATTTTGATAATAATATTAACTTGAGTTTAGGTTTATTTAAACTAGACAATTTTATAATTAATAGGATAGTAAAACAGTACCAAATTTCCTAATTGTACCAAATGTCCTGTGGACCTTTCGGCCACATAGTTTTGTTCTTTTTTATTTTATTATTTTTATTTATTATTTCTATGTGTAATTGAATGTGTATGTATTCCATTTATTGTTACCATTAATATTTCTATATGTATATGAGTATGTATGTATGTATTACGTCCGGACGTTTTATTTGGCTATAACCTTTTCAGTTTTCTTATTTCTGTTCAACATTGTGTTGTTTTTTTGTACAATTTGATAATATTATCTTGTGTTTTGGTTACACAATCTTATAATCATAGGATATTTAAGCAGTACCAAGTTTCCTAGTTGTACCAAATGTCCTATGGACCTTTCGGCCACATGATTTTGCTCTTTTTTTTTTCTTTTTTTTTCTTTTTTTTGTACTATTACCTTTCTTATTTCCATGTGTATATGAATGTGTATGTACTTTTATTATTATTACCATTAACATTTCCATGTGTAATTGAATGTGTATGTATGTATAATGTTCGAAGGTTTTATGTGACTATAACCTCTCCCAGTTTTCTTACTTCTGTATAAATATTGTGTTCTATTTTTTCTTTCTTGTACTCTGAGGATGTCGTAATAGACGAAAACGTTCAGTATTCCGACTTTAATTTCCCTGTGGTTTCTGCAATATTTTTTCGTCACGCGTTATTGTGATTATTTTTGCGATATATATATATATACATATATATATATATATATATATATATACATATATATATAAATATATACATATATATATACATACATATATATATATATATATATATATATGTATATATATATATATACAAACATGACAGAATTGAATAGACACCGAGAGAAATCGTTTAATTTATTAAACAAGCAATTGACACAACTAAATTGCTTATAAATGGTCACAATGTGAACAACTAATACTTGGTTGACATCCCCTCTGATTTTTTCAATGCAAGGACCTTTCTAGGCATGCTAGTGAATAGTTCACGAATATAATCTTGAGGGAGTTCTTGCCATGTTTCCCATAGTTATCCTAAGAGTTCGGGCTTTGAAGATGGCTTCCTGTTCTTTTTGTGAAGTTGTCGGTCTAATATGTCCCAGAGGTGTTCAATAGGGTTC
The DNA here is from genome assembly GCF_046742065.1 of Oratosquilla oratoria. Taxonomy (NCBI): domain Eukaryota; kingdom Metazoa; phylum Arthropoda; class Malacostraca; order Stomatopoda; family Squillidae; genus Oratosquilla; species Oratosquilla oratoria. The sequence continues at coordinate 15,377,061 of NC_134798.1, forward strand.
ATATCCGCGGACTGACTTGGCCATGGAAGTTTCCTGATCCCATTTTCGCTCAATCAGTTTTGTGTTGCTTGAGCAGTGTGACAAGGAGCTGCATCCTCCAGAAATAAAAATATATTTTTACTCATTTTACCACTGGAGAATATTGGAATGAGTCCTTCCTTTAATATAGAAACATATTTGCCTGAATTGATGTTTTCTTGACACTCCACAAGCTCTGATCGACATCACTCCAAATTGCACCCTACACCATTATTGAGATGCCCCATGTTTCGGTGTTGTCTGCAGTCTTTTGAGAACAAACTCTTGACTACAGAGTCTCCAGACCCACACTCTTCCACTGTCAGAAAATAATGCGAATCGTGAATCATCAGAGAAAATGGCAGTGCTCCAAAAGGCCACAGGTCTCTCCACCATCTCAA
>NC_134798.1:15394979-15400676 GCF_046742065.1 Oratosquilla oratoria
GAAATGATTAACTGTCTTCATTTTGGTCACTGAAACCATTTTGTTTGATCAGGAGTGAATGAAAAATTAATATACTATAGATAAGTCTATATCGGATTGAGGAAAACTTGAAACTTTTACCATGAGAATAGACAATGTGGTTGGTTTAGATAGCTTATGAGTGCCTATTCTTACTTAAGGCTAAGTAGATTATTTTATAATGAGACATGTTCTTTCTTGATATAGTATCGCGGTAATTGCTTCATTTTTGCTAGTTCTTGAAATTTAAGTTTGAGGCTTAAATTCTTGAGGTTAATAAGATTTGGGCAACAACTTGATTAGTTTAAGAAGTGGTGCGACGATTGTGGGACAAACAGCTAATATTTCGGAAGGGATCAACTGATGAGGTGTTTCTTTTGTTAAGTCTGGCTGAGAAGTCGTCGATCATATTCTCAAAATGTACATGAGAATTTGATAATTCACATGAGGCAAGAATAAAGAAATATGCATGACTTTTTTATAATAGAGCTTTATATGATAACGTCGATGAAATGCATAATAATCAATTAATGATTGAATACTAAGGACGTGACGTCACTCAGTTTTATGAAATACAGAAGCTCGTGACGTCATGTCGTCGTTACTTACACCCAGTCACCTTCAAGCAATGCAATACTACGCATAGATAGAAAATTATTTATAGGAAATTAATTTATCATGCGTAAGCCTCTTTCAAGAAGTCTTCTATGTGTCTGTGTCTGTATACATGATGTTCACCCTACAAAGGTTACTAACTCTATAAATGAGATATTAATGGTGACACTGACCAAAACCAATCATACCATATTTACGAAAGTAGAAAATATTAATAATTTCCGCATCAAGAAAGACGGAATGTTCACAAACCAGTGTAACATATACATGATGTTCATCTTACAAAAATGACTAACCTTACAAGTCTATATTAAAAATGAAACTGACAAATAACAATTCTACTACATCAAAATATAAACAAAAAATGCCTACATTACCTTCAGTTTTGCTATCAGCAACAGTAAAAATATATATACAAGTCTATTGAGTTGAAGGAATATAAAATGAAAATGCGACTAGTAGAGCGTAGTTTTGATCCACGGACCTCTGGGTTAGGAGCCCAACACGCTACCACTGCGCCACCTTGAAGGGAATACTGGATCAGAAATGAAAATGTGATTAGCAGAGCGTGGTTTCGATCCACGGACCTTTGGGTTATGGGCCCAACACGCTTCAAAAGTAAATGAGTTGATTTTTCTATATAAACTACAACTCTGCGGGACCTGAATCCTTTCAGTGCTTGCCAATGTATGACGATGATGCAATTACTATTGCGTTCATTTCATATATATGTTAATAAGGCAATTACTATTACTCTAACATCAGTGGCAACGAATAAAAATGGGAAAACGTACTAATAAGTCATCGTGAAATAAAGGTGAAATCAAGGAAAATTGATAAAAGTAAATGGCTGGAGTCTTTTCGGACAGTGTCTTTTCTGTCGCGTGAAGTTCCCTCCAGGTCCTGCTCGACAACACCTATCGAGTTTGTCTTTGTGTGTGTATTTGTGTATGTGTTTGTGTGCATGTGTATGTGTGTGTGTGTGTGTGTGTGTGTTTGTATGTGAGTGTGCACGTTCATTTTTCCGACTTGCTAAGGTATTTCGCGAGCCCAGAGACAACATGCGTGCTAAGGTACTTTGCGAGCCCAGAGGCAACACGCGTGGCAGGGAATCACCCTTGGTCGTCGCGGTGCTTGATCATTTAAAGTCGTACTTGACTTCGTCGCCTCTGTGGCGGAATCGGTTAGGGCAATGGGTTGTTAAGAGAAAGGCTGGGGGTTCGAGTCCTCCGAGGAAGAGGTTTGACTAGGTTAGGCAACAGGGCTTCCCTAGATCCTAAACATCTGGCGCTATGTTTAGTAAGAATTGGATGAGAAATGTTAGCCTTCTTTGAATATTCAAATTCGAATGGATGCCCGGAAGGCATGAACACCACAAGAAGACACGACAAAGTCTTTATTTTTAGCACATTATTGAATGAGGACATTCATAGCAATTTTGTAATTCGCATATTGAGAATTGGCTACATTTGGTAACAAACAATTATACATCAGCATAGTAAAATAGCCAGACGAGTGGAACAACAATACTGAAAAAGCTGTGATATAATACTCTTTCCAATTAACAAAAAGCAGCTACCGGTGGCCTAGTCTTTGCTGTGAATACGTTGAAGATGAAAAGGAAATAGAGCAATTTTGCCATAATAAACTGTCAAACTAATGCTCACAGTTAACCTTATATCCTTCGTGGATTATTCGCCTAAAGTTTACCATATGCATACATATATACATATATATATATATATATATATATATATATATATGTATATAATATATATATATATACATATATATATACATATATATATATATGTATATATATATGTGTATAATAAATATATATATATATATATATATATATATGTATAAAAATATATATATATATATATATATATACTGTATATATATATACATTTATATGTATATATATATACATATATATGAATATATATATACATATATATATATACATATATTGACTAGTTAAACACCATATGAGCACGGAGCCTTTATTAGTGCGACGTTTTCGCTTATTACAGCTTTTCAAGTACTTGAAAAAGCTGAAATAAGCGAAAAGTTGTACAAATAAAGGCTCCGTCCTCATATGGTGGTTTAACTCGTCATTCTTGTCGGCAACTGCCACTTTCATGAATATATGTATATATATATATATATATATATATATAATATATATATATATATCTATATATGTATATATATATATATATGTATATTTCTATATATATATACATATATGTATATGTATATATATATATACATATATATATACATATATATATACTGTATATGTATACATATATGTACGTATATATACGTATATATATATATATATACATATAAATGGTGTAATACATACAACACATACATACATATATATATATATATATATAGATATATATATATAAATATATATATATATATACATACATACATATACCAAGGCTTTTTTCCTTCCCCCTTTCAAGGGAGGTACCAAAAAGGGAAAGGCATAAAAACACTCTCCACCCATTTCATCCCTAAATACACTCCACCACCCCTCCCACCCTCCCTCTCATCTGAGCACCTCCTGGATGACGGGTCATTCCCTGCACCTTGCCCATCGCCCTGGGTCAGAAGCAGTTGTCGCAAGACACAGCACGATCCACAGCAAGAGGCCGCCATCATTTATATTTACATTTTTCGGCGATTCCCCACTCCATTTTTTATTTTTACACCACTCACTCACTTCCCCGCTTACACAGTTTATAACCCTCGGTCAACATTCCACAACCACGGCCGGAGCTGTATCTAATGTTCATTTTTAATAGCTACAATCACAAAAATTATTGTACACTGATATTAAAATTATTCTTCATTGTATTAGAAAATTTGTAAATCATTTGTCCCAACAAAACGGAAATCACCTCCACCTCCAAGTATGGGAACGCCGGTCCTACTCATTAACTATTAGTATAACCGCCAGCTTCACCCCAGTAGTCCACATTCCTCTGAAGGAAGCATAGAGCGAAAAACCAGTCAGGAATTAAACTCAGGAAACTCGGAAATTAGACCCCGTGACTTCCTTTTTCCACCTTCCATTACAAACTTGGTCACAGTGTACCAGCATATACATATATATATATATATATACACACACACACACACACACAACATATATTTATATATATATATAATTTCTATATAAATATAGTATAATATATAATAAATTATACAGTAATATATTATATATATTGTATAATAATATTATGTAATATATATATATATGTATTAATATATAATTTATATCACAAGGTGAGAAATGTAGTACAACACCGACATTTTTGGGTAAAATCACAACTAAAACACCAACAGTCGGAACGTAAAAAGAAACAAGGTTGCGTAAAAGCGGAACTATTAATATTATTTCGATTGCTACTGCAATCCTCTTCAGTAGTACAAAAGTGGCAGGGGAGGAGGCTATCACTTCTTAAGTCAGCAACCCGTCTTTACAAAAAGAAAGGGAACATGGAGAACATAAAGAACATCACTTGCCCCAACCCTAGTTGAGCCTGCAGGCTGGATGAGGCTGACACGAGAGGTCGGGTCACAAGGGGGAGGGGGAGGAAGCTCTTGTTGACAATATTTTTTGGTGAAGACTAGTCCTGAAAATGATGTCTGGGGTTTTTTTTCCATTTGACACCCCTTGGAAATATTCAATCGTGGGCAGATAAATCAAATTAAATGTTGATTCCACCATTTTTCCCTTCTGCAACCCCACCACAACCCTGATTTATAAATGAGATCAGATTTCTCATCCCTTCTCTCTCCCAGTCCATCCGGTGATTAAAATTTATTAAACGTGTTGAAAACAGTTTGCTCAGAATTTATATTGGCCATATCTTAATCGACCTTTTTGTGTTCAATTTAATCTTGTCGGATGGTCTCTCCCCGGTCTGGCCAATGTATGAAAGGTTAACAATCTTTACATGGAAGGGAGTAAACACCTGGGATTCTGTTGTTCCTTCAACCTCTGTGTGAACATTAAACAACTTTTTTATTATATTGTATTAGGGTAGTTAATGAATTAAATTATACTTTATCTTTGGGAAGAAAACTTGGACAAATTGATGGATGGACTCTGAGAAGGGGATGACTAATTTTGTTATTTTTATTATTTTTTTTGCTTTTATAATTTTTTTATTCTTTTTTTTTTATTTTTTATATTTTTTTTATTAAGATTTTTTTTTTTATTTTATTTTTATTGTTTTAATTTTTTTTTTTAATTTTTGTTTTATTTTTTTTTTTTTTTTTTTTTTTTTTATATTGTATTTTTTTTGGATTTTGTTGTTTTATTTTTTTTATTTTGTTTTATTTTTTATTATTTATTTTTTTTTTTTTTTTAATTTTTTAAAATTTTATTTTTTTTTTTTTTTAATTTTTTTTATTTGGTTTTCTTCTATTTTTATTTTTGGTTTAATGATGATATTTTCACTCTTTATGAGAGTTGGGTCCCTGATATTTTCTAATTAACTTAACAACTTATTTAATTAAAAAGTTTGGAAGTGGAAAAGATGACAAAATCCCCTTTTTAGATAATCATGAAGAATGGGAAAGCTTCCACTGTAGAAAACACTCAAAGTTACCCTTTCAGTCATATCACATTAAAAAAATTTTCCCACCCTTAACTTTAAATTTTTAGAACACGAATTAACTTCTATCAAGTCCCAATTAACAAAATTAGCCTACCCTCATTGGTTTCTGGATCAAGCCAGAGCAAGTTTTTTCAAACACCCTTCCACTAAGTTCAAAGAAAGAGAGACAAAATCCCCTAGTCATCCCCTTCTCAGAGTCCATCAGTCAATTGTCCAAGTTTCTTCCCAAAGAGAAAGTAAATTTAATTCATAACTACCCTAATACTATTAATAAAAAAGTTGTTAATGTTCACCAGAGGTTGAAGGAAGAACATATCCCAGGTGTTTACTCCCTTCCATGTAAAGATTGTAACCTTTCATACATTGGCCAGACGGGGAGAGACCTACCGACAAGATTAAATGAACACAAAAG
>NC_134798.1:15401176-15406176 GCF_046742065.1 Oratosquilla oratoria
TGATGATACCAAATTGTACGGAATGGCAAGTGATCACTTAAACCATTTAGATATTAGAAAGAAAAAAAAAAGATAAATTACAGCAATGGCCTGAACAGTGGAAAATAAAATTTAACACAAGTAAATGCAAGGTTAGGCACGTAGGTAAAAATAACAGTAAGTACGATTACAAGTTATTTGGAAATTCGAGAAGGATCTCGGCGTAATTATCAGTAATGATTTCAAATCATCTAAACAGTGCATTTCAGCCTCCGAAAAGCAAATAAGATTCTAGGGCTGATTGCTTGATCTTTTGATTTCAAAGGCTCATCTCTCATTAACAGGCTATATAAAGCGTTAGTTCGTCCACATTTGCAATATGCTGTTTCTGTATTGTCACCGAATCTCATTAAAGACATTGACAAATAGGAAAAAGTACAACGGCGAGCCACAAAACTGATTCCAAATATAAAAAATAAATCATACGAAAATCACTAAAAAATGTGAATCTGATTCTCCCTAAAATATCGTAAACTCAGAGGAGACTTTAAAATTCTAAAGGGAATTGACAACATCAAAAATTAAATAATTTTTACAATGAATAAGACTCCGATAAGAAATAATTGTCTCAAACTATCAGGAAATAGATTCAATTTGGAAGTGGGTAAATACAACTTCGCCAACCATCTAGCTAGTGAATGGAATGAACTTCCTGCAGAGGCAGTGGAATATAGTTTTCAGTTTTGAAGCTATAAGTTACGTTTAGAATAAACACCTAAACAACATGCTGTTAAATGCCCTGCCATTTCTTTTTGTGTTTTTTAATATATTTGTTATTGTCTGATTCTTATTATTTGCCTTGATTTAATTTATCATTATTTATATGTCAAATTTTGTTATTATTTACTTTTAACCTGGTTTTGTTTTATTATCTAACGAGTAACTATGCATTTATTTATTTTATATTTTTTTATTTCTATTATTATAATTTCTATTAATTAACTACTTCATATATTTATCATTACCAATTTTTTTTTACAACCAACCCAGTTATGGACCAAAAGGTCTCATGTTGGCATGCTTCTCATTTTCATTCTTGTGTGTGTGTGTGTGTGTGTGTGTGTGTGTGTGTGTGTGTGTGTGTGTGTGTGTGTGTGTGTGTGTGTGTGTGTGTGTGTGTGTGTGTGTGTGTGTGTGTGTGTGTGTGTGCGTGTTCGTGTGTGTTTGTGTGTATGTGTGTGTGTGTGTGTGTGTGTGTGTTTGTGTGTGTGTGTGTGTGCGCGTGTTTATGTGTGTTTGTGTGAGGTGTGTTAGTGTGTGTGTGTGTGTGTGTGCGCGCGCTGTTTGTGTTGTGTGTGTGTGTGTGTGTGTGTGTGTGTGTGTGTGTGGTGTGTTGTGTGTGTGTGTGTGGTTGTGTTGTGTGTGTGTGGTGTTGTGTGTGTGTGTGTTTGTGGTTGTGGTGTGTGTGTGTGGTGTGTGTGTGTAGTGTGTGTGTGTGTGTGTGTGTGTGTGTGTGTTGTGGTGTTGGTGTGTGTGTGGTGTGTGTGTGTTGTGCGTGTGTGTTGTGCGTGTATGTGTGTAGGTGTGTAGTGTGGTGTGTGTGTGTGTGTGTGATGAGTGTGTGTGTGTTTGGAGTGTGCCTTGTGTGTGTGTGTGTGTGTGTGTGTGTGTGTGTGTGTGTGTGTGTGTTGTGTGTGTGTGTGTTGTGTGTGTGTGTGTGTGTGGGTTGTTTGTGTGTGATGTGTGTGTGTGTGGGTGTGTGCGTGTGTGTGTGCTGTGTGTTGTGTGTGTGTGTTTGTGTGTGCTTGTGTGTGTGTGTGGTGTGTCGTGTGTGTGTTTCTGTGTGTGTTTTTTTGTTTGTGTGTGTGTGTGATTGTTGTGGGTGTGTGTGTGTAGTTGTGTGGTGTGATTGTGTGTGGTGGTTGTGATTGTGTGGTCTGTGTCTGTGTGTGGTGTGTGTGTGTGTGGTGTGTGCTGTTGTGTGGGGGTGTGTGTGTGGGTGTGTGGTGGTGTGTGTGTGTGTGTGTGTGTGTGTGTGTGCTGGAGGTGGTTTTCCGTGTGTGTGTGTGTTGTGTGTGTGTGAGTGTGTGTTTCGTGTGTGTGTAGGTTGTGTGTTTCGTGTGGCGTGTGTTGTGTGTGTGTGTGTGTGTGTGTGTGTGTGTGTGTGTGTGTGTGTGTAGTGTGTGTGTGTGTGACGTGTGTGTGTGTGTGTGTGTGTTGTGTTGTGTGTGGTGTGTGTGTGGTGTGTGTTGGCTGTGTGTTCGTGTGTGTCTGTGTGTTCGTGTTCGTGAGTGTGTTGGTTGTGTGTGTTGTGTGTGTGGTGTGTGTGGTGTGTGGTGTGGGTGTGTGATGTGTTGTGTGTGTGTGTGTTGTGTGTGTGTGTGTGGTGTGTGTGCGGTGTGTGAGATGTGTGTGGGGTGGTTGTGTGTGTGTGCGTGTGTGCTGTGTGTGTGTGTGTGTGTGTGTGTGTGTGTGTGTGTGTGTGTGTGTGTGTGTGGTATGTGCGTGTGTGTGTGGTGTTGAGGGTTTGTGTGTGGTTGTGTGTGGACTGTGTGTGTCTGTGTGTGTGACGTGTGTGTAGTGTGTGTGTGTGTGTGTGTATGTATGTGTTATGAGTGTTGTGTATGTGTGTGTGTTGTGAGTGTGTATGTGTTTATTTCATCTGTGTGTGTGTGTGTGTGTGTGTGTGTGTGTGTGTGTGTGTGTGTGTGTGTGTGTGTGTGTGTGTGTGTGTGTGTGTGTGTGTGTGTGTGCGCGAGCGCGCCTTCTAGGGAATGTGGGTACTGAATGAAGTCCGGTAAGGGCGCCATAAAGTCATGTGGCGGCACCTAGTCATGTGTTTTAATAATCTAGTTATTTCTTTACAAATATAGTTATCCAATTTACACAGTGATTGTGGTTAAGGTATATGGTAGGTGAATAGCTTTGGTGGGTAAAGGGAATAATAAAGCTATTACTGAAACTGCAAGTAGTATTAAAGAAAATGAAAGCTTATAGACACTTGGGTTGGATGAATGTCACGATAAATACATGACAAATGTGATGTAGTAATTGTGGAGTAGTAGGTTGTTTTATTTAATGTTTCAAAATGGAGGAAATGTCTTTGGAGACATGATGAGTGCATTTATAATTCCTATATATAAGGTGAAGGGAGACACGCATAAGTTTAGTACAAAGGATTACAATGGAAGAGCATGCCGACTTGAGACTTTTTAGTCCACATATAGGTCGGATTTAAAAAAGATATAACAGATATTAAACGTATTTTGAAGAACTGGCTAGTTGAGTGTGGTCATAAATGGGTAGTCACTAGTGCACGCAAAAACTGTGAAAATAAGATGTACTGATTATTTGAAGAAATGTTTGAATATGCAGAATGGTAGAGGTTGTTATTGTATTTGTGAAACATTTTTTGTAGAATGACAGTGAAAATAAGTCAACTAATAAATAAGGCAACTGAAAAAACAGGGCAACTATAAGAGAGCAGGTTCATGTAGTTTTTACATTATAAAAGGGGGTAATAGAAAGCCTAGCTGTCCATGCTTAGAATGTGTCATTTGGAATGTCATATCATAAGGTGTGACCGGTAATATGAGGGTTGGCTGATGAGATTATCCAATTTTGGTTTCAGGACTTGCATGTAATGTTTCCAACGATATAGGGAAAGGAAAATTGGGAATAAATATAGATTTACAAATTAGTTTATTAAGTGTGATGCGTAATGTGTGTGGGATTTTGTTGCAATTTATGAATATTAATAAGGGGAATTATGACTGACTTAGGAAAGTATCATTGTGAGTATAAGAGAGAAGGAGTTAGTGAAAGATTGATTTCTTATGTTAAGATAGTGTGTGGTGGAGGAAATGTTTAGTTAAAGGTAATTATGTAAACACAACTTGGACTTAGAGAAGTCCAATAGTAAGGCCAAGAGGGAAGTTAATGTGTGCCTGTTTTATAGTATACATGAGAATAAGAAAAAGTCTATTGAGGGTGGTCAATAGTTTTTTATATATATACATATGGGCATATACGTGGATAGGGATTGGAGTGAGCAAATGGTTTGATGTGAACTTGGGCTTTGTGTTATGTTTGAATGATGTAGGATGCTTGTCCCAACGTGGCATATGAAGAAAGTTAATATAGGAGAAAAATACAACAGTGGCCAGGCAGGGTATTTGAAAATGGCGACTGAAAACTGGAGGGGAAGAGGGAAAGGTAAACCTAATTATTATATTTATCGGAAGACAACCGCCGCTTCTTGCCGATTCAAGGTATGGATTGAAAACGTTGGCGAACTGTATTGCATGATTATGTGGGAAAAGATTATTGCGAATGAATGTGAGTAAATGTGTTTGTATTGTATTTAGTTGTTTTTAACCCACGCGCTTCTATGTTTAATGGAATATTACGTCAAAGTAATGGAGCCCTAGAGGGTTTTCAAAAAGGTTTTAAGAGAAAAGGTAGCAGGAGCCTTTAAAATGTTGGTATTATCCCTGTGTATGCAGGTTGTTAAAACAATTCAAAGTGGGTCCAGAAAAGTGGTTCTCTGTGGAAACAGTGGCTTAATACAAGGAAGAGTGTTTATCCCCTCTGCTCTTTATCGCATATTATTGAAACTGTAATAGAGGATTTTAAGAGAAGGTAAAGAAGAAAACTAGAGATGAACAGAATAATGGCTTAATGCAGATGATATAGCTGAATGGAGCACAGGTAGGGAAGAGACATCGATTGAAGACTTAAAAAGGTGGAATGAGTGCTATATAAGGAAAGGCATGAAAATGGAATATTGAAAAGAACAGAAATACTGGACCGTTTAACAGAAGAGGAAGGACATGAGTTCATCTTTCACCCAAATATCATGGAAGTGTAGTCACTAGAGGAAGGGTGGAAATAAGAGGGATTATTCCAGAAAGAATGTAATAAATTTAGTGGCAAATGTTGGGAACTCTCTGGTCCTATAATAAAGTGAAAAAACATGTACCTTCAGAAGTGAAAACGATTATTTTCAATCCCTTATGACA
>NC_134798.1:15421176-15433676 GCF_046742065.1 Oratosquilla oratoria
CGCGCTGGGAGGAGCACATTAGTGAGCTATTCAACAACGACAGCCCAGTGGATGAAGCCATCTTCGGTGTGATGCCACAGCACCCCATCCACCATGACCTTGTGCGCGGTAGTTGCCTGAGGTTGCGAAGTCGATCAAACAGTTTAAATACCACAAGTCTGCCGGTCTTACGGCATCCCAGCTGAAATATATAAATGTGGTGGTATCTCAATGGCAAATCGAATTCTCCAGTTATTCATCACCATCTAGAGGGAAGAACAACTACCCAATGAATGGAGAGATGCCACTATCGTCACTGTCTTCAGGAAAGGCGATAGACTAGATTGCGGTAATTACCACGGCATCTCACTTCTCGCTGTTTTTAGTAAAATCTTTACCAGGATCTTACTAAACCGCTTTATTCCTGTTGCTGAAGCGGTTCTCCTGAGTCGCAATGTGGCTTCAGCTAAAATAAAGGCACTGTCGACATGATCTTCACAGCCCGGCAGGTGCAAGAGAAGGCCCGTGAACAGTATCTGTCACTCTACATGACGTTTTTCGATCTAACGAAGGCTTTCGACTCCGTCGATCGCAGCACTTTCTAGAAGATCATGATAATTTGTAACATGGGACCTTTCCGAATATCCTGTCTTTTCATGTATATATTGTTTCTTTCTGTATTGCTTTTCTGTACCTTTGAAAGTGTCTTAATAGACGAAAACGTTCGGTAGCTGTTTTTTTCAATTTCCCGGTGGTTTCTGCAAAAATAGTTTATCAAGTGTGTTTTGTGATTTCTTTACATAATGTATACCACGCGCCAATTCCGAGAATTTTCTGCCTACTCTCCTGGACTTACATCTATTGTTATTTCATTGTGCTCTTCTCTGATCAAGTCCCATAAACTGAAACTTCGCCATTTCTGAAGAATTATTTGGACGAATAAGTTATACCCAAATCTATTCTCAACAATCGATTGTTGAGTCAACGCCAAAAACTTTTTGAGGATTTTGAAAGTATTATTTTACAAAAGCACATAGATATCATGAAGATTGAAGTGAAGGAGTCTTTTTATATCACAAAAGAAAAGAAAGGTATTTTTTCAAAATGCTATTCCAGACCAGTGGAAAATGAAATTATTGAATTACATTATGCGAAATTAAGGTTTGTTTCCCATAAAGAGGATTTTAAATTTGAAAAGGAGTTGAAACATTTGATTAGTAATACCGGTTGGAATAAGAATGCTAACCTTATTTTTTTCTAATTTATCGGACATACCTTTGAATAATGACGCAAAATGTGCTCTAGGATATGGGTTGAAATTCTTCGCCAATAATCAGCAGGTGAACTATGTGGAAATTGCCAAGAGTTTTTGCAATTTGGAAAAATATAGCGATGTTTCAGCACAAGATATCAATATTTGTAAAGGTTTTGTGTACAATGCATTATCCACGCCATGCCCACCAAGTGTGCCTAAACGTTTTTTCACTACTTTCAATAATCTTAAGGAGAATAAATACTTACACATTACAAAGGTGGATAAAAGCAATAACTTAGTTATCATGAACAAAAAGGAGTACTTAGAAAAAATGCATATATCATCAAATGATGAAGAGACTTATGGGAAATTGAACAAGAACCCCATCGAAAATGTTAATAGTGAATGTGATAAGAAACTTAAGACAACTTTAAAAGGTAACGATGAACTGATAAAAAATTGTGTTACTGAATCTCCGTCACTTCCATACATATACGGTCTAATTAAACTCATAAAGTGAATAATCCAGTTATGCCCATAACATGTTGTATTGGGTCTTGCAAATAATAGTTGTCAAATGCTTAGTGTCTCTTCTTAGTACTCTTGTTGGGACAATTTCTCAGTCTCATATCAAAAATAATTTTGAATTAACCGAAAAGCTGCTTAGACAAAATCTCACATTTATATATATGTTGGTTAGTTTCGATATTAAAAGTTTATTTACCCAAGTCCCGGTGTTAGATTTGTTAGGATTTCTAGAAAAAGAAGCATGACTTAACATTCCCTGCTCATAACTAAATTATGTGTAATAGACTAAGTTTGAATTTAATGGAAACTTTTATACTGATACATTTGGTATGGCCATGGGGAATTGTCTGTCTCCAATTCTTAGCAATTTCTATATGGAGTTTTTTGAAAGAGTTATCACCAAACGTTCTTCCAAACAATGAAGTTTGGTACCGGTATGTTGACGACATTTTATGCATTTGGCCTAATGGTCAACATTTGGATGCTTTTTTGTCAGATTTAAATAATTCGGTGCATTCCATTAAATTTACAGTAGAGGTAGAAGAAAACAATGTTTTACTATTTTTAGACGCAAATGTTCACCGATGTGGAAGGTACTTTAAATTTGAAGTTTACAAGAAGCCAACCAATGTCCTTTCATATATTCATTTTTACTCTTATCATAGTCAAAACACCAAGTTGTCAGTTTTTCACCAACGTTCCTGAGAGCTTATAGAATTTGTTCCCCTGAGTTTTTGTATCAAGAAATACAATCTACCTATGACATTGGAGAAAATTAAAAATATCCGAAACATCTGACTGACAAGACAAAAATCAAAGCGAGGAAATCTTTTCTTAATACTTCGCAGGTCAAACAATCTAATTATAGAAATATGTTAACATTTTCCGTACCATGAAAGTCTAATCAGTATTTCTAGCATTTTTAATAAATTTTTGTATCCAGGTAGTATTTAAAAAAACAATAATAACATCAAGAGCTTGTTGATTAAAAATTCATCAAGAAGCAAAGAAGATTGTATTTATAGCATACCATGTAAAAATTTTGATTTTATTTACATAGGCCAAACAGGCAAAGGCTTAAATAAAAAAATAATTCAACATAAATTTAGTATTAGAACGAGGCAAGTGTCAAGTGAATTATTTGTCCACCAAAGAGACTATGGACATAATACTGACTGGGGGAATTCAAAAGTAATTCCTTCTTGTAATAATATTGTAGCAAGTAGTATTATTGAATTTTGTTTCATAAAAATGGAAATAATATGAACTTAGTTTGGGTTTATTTAAATTGGACAATTTTATTACTGATAAGATTGTGTGTGATAATTTATAACATGGGACCTCTCCGAATATCCTGTCTTATGTATATATTGCTTTTTTATGTATTACTTTTCTGTACCTTTGAAAATGTCTTGATAGACGAAAACGTTCGGTATCTGTTTTTTCCCCGGTGGTTTCAGCAAAAATAGTGTATCACATGCGTTTTTTGACTTCTTTGCATATATGTATATGAATATGTTTATGTATATGTATATGCATATGTATATGTATATGTATATGTATATGTATATATATATGTATATGTATATGTATATGTATATGTAAATGTATATGTATATGTATATGTGTACGTGAACGTGTACGTGTACATGTATGTGTACGTGTACGTGTATTTGTATGTGTATATGTATTTATATGTATATGTATATGTATATGTATATGTATATGTATATGTATATGTATATGTATATGTATATGTATATGTATATATATATATATATATAAATATATATATATACATATATATATATAAATGTATTATTCCTCGTATACTTCATCTGCCTTAAGTTACATTTGTCATAGTTTAAATCAACATGTCGAAAGGTGGTAGTAGTGAGGAAATGTGGAAAGAATACAACAGAAGGCGACAAGTGATAAGTTCTACACAACGCAGACGTTTTCTCCAAGATTGCATAGAGGAACAAGTTCTTCCAAAATCAACACCAATACAGCTGACTAAAATAGAACATCCTTTCGTAAATGGAGCTAGAGCTTACTTGGAAGAAGCAGTTGAAGATTTACAAGACCGATTAAACATTTTGTGCAGTGAGGATAAAAAGGTACTGTTACCTCGGTGGCTTCTGAATAAGTTACTTAAGCAAAGTGAAGAAGTTAACAAAAATTGAGCCAAAAATTAATACAGTTATGTGATAATAGTGGTTGGAACAAGGTGGGTAATCCAGAATTAGTGATTAACCTTTCAGACAGACATCTTTCAATCACGGAGCTTCAAGAGCTCTCGTTAGGTATGAAATTTGATGTTGGAATTCACAAAAAGAAATTTAGTGAAAACTTAAACAAGAAATATATATGGCCAATAGAAGATGTAGACAAGGGATTCATTCAAAGTATAACCACATGTTATCAGGCGCTAGCAAATACTAACAAGTGCGTCATTCCTAGGAGATTTCTTAAAGCTTTGATTCAAATAATTAAAGACAAAAACGTTATAGTTACTAGTATAAAGGCGGTGGCATAGTAGTGATGAACCAGCAAGATTGCAATAATAAAATGTTGAATTTGCTCAGTGATGGTGAAACTTATGAAGAAAAATATGTTGGTTACACCGTAATTGAGTGATAAGTTTACAACAAAAGCAAGGAGAATTCTAAAGAAATGAGACAAAGGGAAGGAATTATTACATCTATTAGAAAAAGCACCTGTACCACCCAGAATGCATGGCTTACCAAAAATCCATAAAACAGGAATTCCCATGCGTCCTATTACATTAGGTGTCAATATTGTTCCACATAGGTCAGCCAAATGCTTAGCTAAACCCCTATCCAAAACACTAGGTTCTATCAGTAATGCTCACCTACAAAACTCTTCAGATCTAATTAAAAGATTCAAGTATTTGGATTTCAGCAACAAAATATTAGCCAGCTATGATGTCACTTCGCTATTTACCCGAATTTTGGTTAATGGTGCTCTAAAAGCTGTTGAGCGAGTGATAAACAATTTAGATAATGAAGATTTACCTATCCCCAGAACAGATTACCTTGATTTAATTTCTCTTTGTGTAGGTTTCGGTGCTTTTACTTTTAATGATGTTGAATATAGACAACATTCTAGCTTAGCCATGGGTAGTCCCCTCTCTGCTGTGTTAGCCAACTTATATATGGAAATGCTTGAATCTGAAAATTATATATCAATAATGGGTAGAAACAGCGTTTGGTTAAGGTATGTTGATGACATTATTGGCATACCGCAAACCCACAAATAATTGGTTTCTTCCTCAGGGCTTTTTGCATCTGTAGTGAAGAATTTTTAGGAGATGAACTAGATTGCATCAGAAAAACTTTCAGCAAATTAAGATACCCCAAAGGTCTCCTACTTAAATTAAAAAAGAAAGCCAAGGAAATAAATAAGAAGATTAAAGATATTGATAAATGCAACAAAGAAACACGATATATCACAGTCCAATATTCCAACATTAATTCAACTCTAGACAACGTCCTCTTTAAAGCAGGTATTAAGATACCTAGAACGTCAGGTAGCAAAGTAGGACATTTGGGTACGCGTAATTATAATAACAATACCAAAGAAAATAGTATTGTATACAAAATACCTTGTAAAAGTTGCCCATCTTCATATTTTGGGGAAACAGGTCGTGGGTTAGAAATAAGGTTATAGGAACACAAAAATTATGTAAGAACCCACAGGCTTACTAATTCTATAGTATGACACATAGATACACATGACCACCTTCCGGACTGGGACAATACAATTATAATAAATAAAGGTTCAACGAAGAAATTAAGAAAAACAATAGAAGTAGCCTATATTAATGTTTATAATAACATTAACCATAGAGATGGTTAAAATTGCTTGGCAAGAGCTACAAGTTTATTGGTAGTTGATGAAAACAAACGGACAAATGTTCCGAGCACGACGACCTTTCCTAGGCACCCTGTGAGATGACATGCCTGTGCATAAGAGGGTCCATGTTGTGCTTTGTTGTTAAGCTTTGTGATCAAGACCCTAAGGGTCGAAACGTTAAGGCAGTAAAATTCTTCCGTTATTCCTCGTATGCTTCATCCGCCTTCAGTTACGTATATATATGTAAGGGCCTTGTCTGTGGGGGGCAGCTATTTTTCACTATAAGGCTTAATATTCTTTTTGTTTTATATAAAATTATGAGCTTCAGGATGGCGTTGGGGTCTGTAGGAGTCACATGGTTGCTGATTATCCTTTTTACAGTCTTTTCATCTTCTTTGTATGTGGAAGACATGAAGTTTTTGTAGTAAAGGGAAATATTACCAGATGTTTCTGTTGGTGAGGGGGCTTGTGTCATGAAACTGTCTAAATGTCGTTTTATTGTCTCATCAACTAATTGTTTAGGGTATCCGTTATTGGCAAAGAGTTGGGATGTTCTCTGCAATTCAGCATTGGTGGCAGTCCAAGTTGAAGAAGGTGTAGGGATTTTTTTAACGATGGAACTTACCACACTCCTGGGGTATTTCTCTAGGCACTCTCTTGCACCGTTGAGACAAAATCCAGGTTTGTAGCTTTTACATAGACTTCAGTGGAGAAAGAGTGAAGACCACGGTGAACTAGAACATCCAAAAAGAGGAGTTTAAAGTTGACTTAAAGTTCATGGGTGAAGTCAAGGGAAGAATTACGTTTAAAATAGCTCACAATTTGTAAAATGTGGTTTTCATTTTCGGTGTTGATGAAGGTATCTTCTATGTACCTCACATATACAGATGGTAGAAGTTCGGAATTATACATAAATATTCTCTTTTCTATAGAGCCCATATAATAATTAGCGAAGAGGACACCGAAGGGGACCCCATGGCAACATCATCTATTTGGACATACATGTTGCCATCGGGTCCATAAAAAGGGGCTTCCTTGGTACACGCGCGAAGAAGGCAGAGTAACGTGTCTTCAGGTATCGCCAAGGGGGCATTTTCCGTTTCCCTGTCGTGGTAGATCCTACTACAAATCATGTCAATTATCTCATCCACGGGAACATGGGTAAAGTGACTGACCACGTCCATGGAACCGATGACGCCCGAAAGTGGTATAGATCTTAAGATGCCGAGGAACTCCTCTGAAGACTTTAAACTATAAGAGACAAGGGTGTAAGGAATGATAGGTTAGTTCAGGCGTTTTGCGAGATTGTAAGTAACTGGTGGTCTTTGGCTGATAATAGGGCGAAGAGGAAATCCTTCTTTATGGGTCTTGACATTCCCATAAGAATAACCAAGTTTGTAATCACCATCAATGAGAGAAAGTTTAGGAGAACCAGCTATACTGTTGTTGCAACGTATCATATGGTTAAGAAGGTTCTTGAGGTCATTTGTAGGATTATTCGTGATCTCTTATTGATGGCGATTACAAAATAACCAATCTTTGTATGCATTTCTCTTGCTATGGCAACTGTTCTTTTTTACCCTCATTTTGGTTTGTCCGTAGTTTTCTTTCCTATTGTTATTCTTGTTCACTTTCATTTGTTTCAATATTAGCTTAGCTTTTATTGAAATTTGCATCCCTTCATTCCACCACTATATATATTTCTCCACTAGTTTTTCAACAGACTTCTGTTACTCGTTACAAATGTATCCTTCATATCTGTCCACATCTCTTCTGCAGTTTCTGGAAAGTTGTCATTTCCATAACATTCCCTGAGCCTTCCTTCCATTTTGTTTCTAAACTCATTCTTCTTTTTATCTCTAAGTTCCCACACTCTACTCTTCCTCTTTCATCTTTCCTTCTTTCTTTCATCTTTCATTATAAAATCCGCTGCTACTAGCGTATGCTCTGTGTCACTACTGCTTCTCCAGGTATAACTTTACAATCCATTACCAGACATCTGTCTTCTTTTTTAACCATAATGTAATCAATCTGCGTCTCATTTTGTCCCTTCTACATTTCGTCTTCCAAATCCTATTCCACCATGAACTACTTCATACTCGTTACAGCTTTTCCCTACATGTGCATTCATATCTCCAGCTATAACTATCAGTTCTGTTCTAGCTATACTTTCCATATATCCTTCAAATTTTTCTCTGTACTACTCTTTCTCATCATCTCTGCATCTTTGTTGCGGTGCATATGTAGGTATAATATGCCAGATTTTCCCATCTCTAACAAGTTTCACTCCCATTAGCCTGTCAATAACTCTAGTTACTTCCGTGTGTGTGTGTGTGTGTGTGTGTGTGTGTGTGTGTGTGTGTGTGTGTGTGTGTGTGTGTGTGTGTGTGTGTGTGTGTGTGTGTGTGTGTGTGTGTGTGTGTATGTGTGTGTGTGTATGTGTGTGTGTGTGTGTGTGTGTGTGTGTGCGCGTGTATGCGTGTGTGTGTGTGTGTGTGTGTGTGTGTGTGTGTGTGTGTGTGTGTGTGTGTGTGTGTGTGTGTGTGTGTGTGTGTGTGTGTGTGTGTGTGTGTGTGTGTGTGTGTGTTTGTGGGTTCTTATGCACAATCCCCATAGGTACATCGGTGTTCATAAATTACATTGGTTTCGACAAAATCCCACAACTGCCCGACATATTGTTCTATAGAATATGGGAACAAGAATGAAGGGTTTTGTAAAGTATGACCACCCGTAATTTATAGAAATCACCCACAGGCTTACAGTTTTTGTAAATGATCTATTTAATATGTTTCTCATCTTTGTGGTAGGAACTGAAAAAAGTGTTATGATAGAATACTGTGAAGGGCTTGTTTGGTCCGGAGTCAGGCCATCTCTAGCAAGCTCTTAGGTTATTGAAGTCATTGTTAGAGTAACCATCGTCCCTGTACATTCGGGCCAAATGTTCATGCTCTGTTTGAAAAATGTGCTAAGAGCAAACAGAAACTGCCCACTAGAAATATTCCCTAATTACACCTTTCTTGTTACAAAATTTACATTCTCCGTCATCATTCATGCCTTTACCAGCATTGGTATATGTATATGCATATGTATATGTATATACATATACGTTGTTTATTAGGCCAGCAGAAGCAGCCTTCACCATAATGTCAAGGAAAAGGATTTAATTTTTTCATCGAGTTCAATCGTGAATTGTAGCCCATAAATAGCGTAAAGATTGGATCTAAGCTCTTTCAGCAGATGCACGTTCTCCACACAAACAAAAATATCATCAGCATATCTCAAATATAAGTGTGGTTTCACCACCAGGTCGTGTATTATTCCTTCTTAACAAAATATATGGTCGCCTGAGCTAAAAGGAATCCTAACGGAAACCCCATGGCTACACACTTTTTTAAACATAAAGTTTACGTTATGTATATTTGAAAGAGGCTTTGGTGGTACAGACTAATAGTATCTAGGGATGGTAGTTCCGGGTGATGATAAGCATATTCCAAAGTCATTTTAATTGTCATTAACACTGCAATATTCGTAAGTAAACTGTGAGCATCGAGGGAAGTCACAAAGCCAGAGGGTCTACTACTTCTGATGCCAATATACTCATTTATAGACCTAATAGCATAAATGGTAGATATAAAAAAGGTAACTATTTTATTCAGTTGTATAGCCAGGGAATAATTGTGGGTAGGGAACTGAGAGATAATGGGCCTCAAAGTATCCTCTCTGCGTGTCTTAACATTACCATAAAAGAAACCCTTGGCAAGGTCATCAATGGTCAAATTAGACTTATAAGTCACCATTGACAGCATTCACAGCAATAATCAGGTAATTTGCCTTGTATTTAAGTTAGCCTTTAGGGATGAATATGGGTGACTGGCCTTAACTTAGAAGAACCCTATAAGAGTTCAACACATTTAGCAAAATAGGTATCTCGGTCAAGAATAGCATATGACATGGCTTTATCTAGCCTACGGCGGACAACTCTCACCACGAAGCTGCTGAGCGGTTTCACGAAGACGGGGAGTGAGGAGTCGAATACCGATGTTGGGTTTTGGTACTTTCAGCCAGAAGTTGTTCCTAGAGGTCGAGATTAAAGGACATTTTTCCTTTATGTTCAACGCCACGCAACCTGTCGTATTAAAGAGCAATTTGCGTGTTTTTTTTTATATATTCACTAGACTGAACTTTGGGTTCAAATGGCAGTTGATCCCTAAGTTAATAAATTCAACCTATACATCAAACAGGACTTCATTGAACAGGTTGGTAAAACTATCCAATGGGTTAGGTTAACCAAAGGACCTACGTACAACCGTAACAGTTTTTTCAGGATGCGTGTCTGCCCAACAGTTTATCCAAAGTTAGGTTGTCGTTAAGAAGGTTAGTTTAATCGAACTGCACAGGGAGCCTGCAACTGGATTTTATTTCGTTCGGATTGTTCTTCAACAAATTTCAGCTGGAAATCGTTGGAAAATCTATCTGCTGTGCCTCGTGTTCGTGTAGACGTATATTTGTATATTCTTGGCGAAGATATTCCTTGGGATTATGGTGTAAGCTGCTTCTGATAGTTTCATAAATAGCCTTTACCGCAAACCCACCAATGTTGAGCTTATCTCATATGTACAAACAAGGCACTGGATTCTTGGCACGTCCTAATGCTATACCTGTATTGTTTTTTCCCCCACTCCAAATTTTTACTAGTTTGTCCAACATAATACTTGTTGCAGTTTTTGCAAGAAATGTTGTGAATTTTGGTTAAGTTCCTACCTGTGCCATAATTCTTAAATATAACATTTAAATTTGAGTCTTAAGAACATAAGAAATTTCAATAGAATAACTATGGCATGGGAAAACAAGGTCTTTATTACAAAACTTCGTAAGTGCTCTGCCCATAGAATTTTTTTATGACCATGTTCCAAAGTGAAACGTTTTTTTATAAATTTTATTCATTTCACTATCTAACTATGCAGGGCTATACATTCTTAAAGCTCAAAGAGACATGGAAGATAATATTGATCTTTCTGTTTTATTATGGTGTGAAGTTGTCTTCCTTTATACAGTAAACTTGAAAGATGTTTCACATGCTTGTATTAGAATATCAAGAGATGATAGGCAATTATTTTGGCCTACTTCAGTATTGAATTTAATAAAAGGATCTAATATGTTAAAGTTAGATAAAAAGCATTTAAGTTATAACCATTTGGCCATATACAAAATATGTCATCGATAACCAGTACCCGAATAACACCATAGGAGACAATACTTTTTAATGTATAAGTACACACCATATGTACTACTTTGCAAAAATGTATCGTAAATTGCATATAGAAAATATTTCTTTTCAATTTGTTCCATTAATTAAAAGTATGTTGTTCTTATCTCTACTCTACCCCTACAACTATTATCTGCAAAAAAATTGTCGCCAGCCCCATCTTCCGTTGATGACGTTCTGTATATCAGTGAATTGTCGACCATGGCGGACTCAGCACAAACTGAATATTTCTCGGAGAGTTATAATAAAAATTCTAATTCGAGTAAAAATAACTTGTCAGAATAGGTTGATCTCACCGGGGACAAACTTGAGATCGGGAGATCATGCCTGTGTCGCGAAGTTGTATGTTTGAGTCCACATATAGGGACATTAGTGTTGGAAGTTACTCCGGTTCAGATTCTGAACATGGTGATAGTGAAGACGAAAAGAAAAGGGAATTACGATGCATTGTTGGCCAAATGAAAGCACAGTATATACACAACTTCGTAGTATTACCTTTTATTGTCTTTAATGTCCAAGGCTCTTTATTCGTCTGGCAGATCCTCATGATTTAGTAAAACTTGGATAACGTGACCCTGGTAACCGTGCTTTTAACATTCTTCTCATATTGATACATATACCAAGTAGGCTTAGTCTACATGCACATCATGTAGTATGCCTAGGCCTAACGACATACTTTTGCATAGACATGAACGCAATGAAGCTATGACATCAGGGTTAGGTCCAAGTACATGTACTTGGAATTCAGTATAGATTTTCACATATTTGTACTTGAGTTCAACAGATCAATATTATTTGTAGGGCTACTTATATTTGTACTTAGACCCAAAGTACTTGAAAAATACCAAGTACATTCAAGTACATATAAGTACATTTTACTTTAGCAAAAGTTATATACTATATATAGATTCTAGCGAACTTTGTGGTAAAATTTTGAGTAAATGTACTTATCCGTTATTTTTAATTATAAAAATACCAGGTACTTTATTGATACCTATACATTATGCATCAAATTTAGTTTGATTAATGCTATGAGAAATATATGGACAGCCTTTTAAATTTGAAGCATATTACATATTACTTATTCAAGTTATTCATGAAGTATGTGTTCTTGTTTTGCAATTCTGTGATAAAAACAGTGATGTGCTAAAATAAAGGTAAATTTTAAACTTAATTTTCTATATTGAATCCCACTTTTTAATATTGTGCTCATGAATGCGTATAAACGAAAATTGCTAATTTTCGTGATTTACGAAGCTGTGGAAGGAATTTATTTTGTCACTTCCCATACACCATTTGGACATGATTAAAACGGAACTGATTGGGAAAATTGTAATTCACTGCACAGTTATGCATGTCCTATACGCAAGAACAATGTCAGTTTTGTGTTAAATTCATCAATATAGGTCATCAAGATAACACTATTTCTTACATTTGTTGCAAACAACTCGTTTTTCGTGAAATAAAATTTCCAATAGAAGATAAGACAATATTAGAACGAAAAAAATATATATTTAGATGTAATCTCTCTCTCTCTCTCTCTGTGTGTGTGTGTGTGTGTGTGTGTGTGTGTGTGTGTGTGTGTGCGTGCGT
>NC_134798.1:15456176-15471176 GCF_046742065.1 Oratosquilla oratoria
GTGTGGAACAAGGAGGGCGGGAGGAAATAGAAGGAAGGGTAGTGAGTGGTGGGGTGAGGAAGCAAAGAAGGTTGTAGAAGAGAAGAAGCGAGCTTTCATAGATTGGTTACAAAATAGGACGAGGGAAATATATGAGAGGTACAAAGAAAAGAAAAGAGAAATAGAGCATAAGACAACGGAGTCAAAGAGGAGAGCAGATGTAAAATGGGGTAGGAGTATGACTGAAATTTTTTAAAGTAATAAAAGATGTTTTGGAAAAAATAAGAGAGGAAGAGGAGGCAAATCAGGTAGAGAAGAAAAGGTAAAAGGTACAGATAGAGAGATGATAATGAAAGAGAAGGCAGTAAGATGAAGATGGATAGAGTAGTTTAGGAAGATGCTAAATGTGAAGGAGGATAGGGAGGGAAAGGTAGTTGCGGTGGGAAGTGTTAATAAAATTATCTTGATGAGTGAGAAAAATGGAGGAGAAATAAGGAAGGATGAAGTGAAGGTAGTTGTTAAAATAATGAGAGCAGGTAAGGCATCTAGTCTGGATGAATGTCATGCAGAAAGTCTGTAAAAAAGGAAGTACAGTGATGGTGGACTGGCTGGTGAGGTTATCTAATGTTTGTTTAAGAGAAGGTAGAGCGCCGGAGGACTGTATAGTTCCATTTTACAAAGGAAAAGGGGACAAGTGTGAGTGTAGTAGTTTCAGAGGGATTACCTTGTTAAGTGTAGTTGGGAAGGTTTATAGGAGAGTTTTGACTGAGAGGATTAGGAGAGGAACAGAGAGAATAATTGGTGAGGAACATTGTAGGTTTAGGATAGGTAGAGGTTATGTAGATCAGATTTTTGTGGTAAGACAGATATGTAAGAAATCTATAGTAAAAGGTAAGGATGTTTTATGGACTTTTATGGATTTGGAAAAGGCTTATGACAGAGTAGATAGGAAGGCACTGTGGGAGGTATTGCAGATATACGGGATAGGAGGAAAGCTTTTAGGAGCTGTCAAGAGTTTTTACGAGAGTAGTGTAGATTATGTGTCAGGATTAGAAATGGAGAAAGTGAGTGGTTTGTGGTAAAGGTGGCACTTCGTTAGGCATGTGTTATGTCACCCTGGCTGTTCAATTTATACATGGATCTGGTGGTGCGAGAGGTAAATGCAAGGGTAGTGGGGCAGGGATTGGAGATGGTTAAAGAAAATGGAGAAAAGTGGGAGGTGAGCACACTGTTGTTTGTGGATGACACTGAGGTTGTAGCACAATCAGTGGAGGGATTGAGGAAGTCAGTGATAGAGTTTGATAAGGTGTGTGAAAGAAGGAAGTTTAAGACAAATGTGGGTAAAGGTAAGGTGATGAGATGTACAAGGGGTGAAAGTGGCAGTAGACTGGAAGTGAGTATTAAAGGAGAGAGACTGGAGGAAGTGGATATTTTTAGATACTTAGGTGTGAATGTGGCAAGAAAGGGAGGAGTGAAGATGGAGGTAAAATATAGACTGAGAGAAGCGAGTAAATGTTTTGGGGGATCAAAAAGTGTAATGAGAAATATACATTTGGGAATGGGTGCTAAGAGGAGATTGTATGAAGGAGTGGTTGTGCCGACAGCACTGTACGGGGCAGAAACATTGAACATAAGAGAGGAAGAGAGAAGGAGTTTGAATGTGTTTGAGACGAGGTGTCTGAAAACTACGATAGGGGTTACTAGGCCAGATAGAGTGAAAAACAAGAAGGTGAGGAGGAGAACGGGGGTGGAAAGGGAGTTGGGAGATAGGGTGGATGAAAGAGTATTGAGATGGTTTGGGCACATGGAAATAATGGGTGAATAAATACTAGTAAAAGAGGTGTGGAAGGTAGATGTGGAAGGAGTAAACATGAGGGGGCGACCTAGAATGAGATGAATGAATGGGGTAAAAGGGACTTTGCGCAGGAGGGGAATGCTGTTGAGGAAGGAAGGGAGAGAGCAGAAAAAATGGTGTGAATGGAGAATAGTTATATATGGATGATGATGAGATGCATGAGATGGAATGGGTAGAGGATGGGGGGTGAGGGAGTATGTGTGAGAAAGATTTGACGCAGCCCTAGGGAATTTCTCCCCGTCTTCTCCTTTTATGTATGGGGGGGACGGAGAGGGGGGGTCACCGATTTAATGAAACGGCCTTGCTGTGGATGTGCTGTGTCTTGCGACACTGTTTCTGACCCAGGGCAGTGGACAAGATACAGAGATGACCCCTCATCCAGGAGGTGACAATATAAGTGAAAGCAAAGAGGGTAGAGTGGAGTGGAGTCTGATGGGGCTGGAGTTGGAGTGGTATTCATGCCTTTGTTTTAGGGATACCTCCCATATATGGTATATATACCTTCTTCCCTAAAGTCCTTCCATCATTGTTTGAGATAGCATATTCACAATTATTAGCCCAACTTGTCTCTAGCGTTTGATAATTTAGTGTTTCGTCGATAAACGCTTTATATAACCGTTTCTAATGGGATTTAAAAAATATCATTACATTACACAAACCATATATTCTTAGCTTTTATATATATATACATATATATATATATATATATATATACATATATATATGTATATATATACATATATATATATATGTATATATATATATATAAATGTGTGTGTGTGTGTGTATGTGTGTGTATATATGTATATACTATGATAAAGTAGTAGCCTCTGTCTGTCTACCTGTTTGTTTGTTTGTTTGTTTGTTTGTTTGTTTGTTTGTACACAAAATCATCCTAGGGTTTTGAAGACAGACCCTCATAACCCTATTACTCTAGGTACTTGGATAACTATATTTTATTTAAAAAAAAAAGTATTTTGGTTAGGGTTAGGGGTCAAAGTTAGGTGGTTTATGTTGAGGGAAAGTGCCACAGCTATAGTCTCCCCTGAAGTCGCGTATTATTTTTGTAACATAAGAATCAATATGATTAAGCAAACCATTGTATATATATATATATACATAAATAATATATATATATATATATATATATGTATATATATATATATATATATATATACATGTAAATATAAATATGAATATAAATATATACATAAATATAAATATAAATATAAGTATAAATATAAATATAAATATAAATATATATATAAATATAAATATAAATATAAATATAAATATAAATATAAATATAAATATAAACCCGAATAAAATATAAATATAAATATAAATATATATATATATAAATATAAATATCACTATATATATATATATATAGAAATAAATATGAATATAAATATAAATATAAATATAAATATGAATATAAATATGAATATGAATATAAATATAAATATAGATATAAATATAAATATGAATATAAATATAAATATAAATATAAATACAAATATAAATATATAGATATAAATATAAATATAAATATGAATATAAATATAAATATAAATATAAATATAAATATATATAAAAAAAATAAATATAGATATAGATATAAATATGAATATAAATACGAATATAAATATGAATATAAATATGAATATATAAATATAAATATAAATATGAATATAAATATAAATATATAAATATAAATATAAATATAAGTTTAAATATAAATATGAATATAGATATAAATATAAATATAAATATAAATATAAATATGAATATAAATATAAATATAAATATAAATATAAATACAAATATAAATATATATAAATATAAAAATATATATATATAAATCTAGATATAAACATAAATATAAATATATATATAAATATAAATATATATAAATATAGATATAGATATATATACATACATACATACATATATCAAGGCTTTTTCCTCCTTACAAGGGAGGTAGCCAAAAAGGGAAAGGCATAAAATCATTTCCACCCATTCCATCCCTGAATACACTCCACACCCCTCCACCCTCCCTTTTATCTGAGCACCTCTGTCTTCCGTCCTCTCCCTTCCTTCCTCAACAGACATTCCCCTCTTCCCCAAAGCCCCCTTCACCCCATCCATCCACCCCATCCAACGACCTCATCCTAAATATATATATGAATATATATACATATAAATATAAATATAAATATAAATATAAATATAAATATATAAATATAAATACAATAATAAATAAAAATATAAAAATATAGATATAAACATATAAATATAAATATAAATATAAATATAAATATAAATATAAATATAAATATAAATATAAATATAAATATAAATATAAATATAAATATGAATATAAATATAAATATAAATATAAATATAAATATAAATATAGATATAAATATGAATATAAATATAAGTATAGATATAAATATAAATATAAATATGAATATAAATATAAATATAAGTATAAATATAAATATAAATATAAATATAAATATAAATACAAACATAAAAATAAATATAAATTTAAATATAAATATAAATATATATATAAATATATAAACAAATGTATATATAAGTATAAATATAATTATGAATATAAATACATATATAAATATCAACATAAATATAAATATAGATATGAATATGTATATAAACATAAATAGAAATAGAAATAGAAATATGAATATAGATATAAACATAGATATGAATATAAATATAAATTTAAATATATATTTAAATATAAATATAAATATAAATATAAATATAAATATAAATATAAATATAAATATGAATATAAATATAAATATAAATATGAATATAGATATAAATATAAATATAAATATATAAATAAATATAAGTATATATATGAATATAAATATAAATATATATGTAAATATTAATTAAATATGAATATAAATATAAATATATAAATATAAATATAAATATAAATATATATGTAAATATAAATATATATGTAAATATAAATATGAATATAGATATAAATATAGATATAAATATAAATATATATATAAATAAAAATATAAATATAAATATAAATATACATATACATATAATATATATATGAATATAAATATAAATATAAATATATATATAAATATAAATATAAATATAAATATAAATATATATGTAAATATAATTATATATATATATAAATATAAATATAAATATAAATATAAATATATATATATATATATGTAAATAAGTATAAATATAAATATAAATATATATATATATGTATATATATATATTATATAAATATAAATATATATATATATATAAATATAAAGATGAATATAAATATATATAAATATAAATATATATATATATATATATATATATATATATATAAATTCTTTTCTTAAAAAAAAATTATATATATATATATATATATCTATATTTATATATATATTTATATTCATATTTATATTTATATTCATAATGCCTTGGTGGTTTAAAGAGTGTAATGAGAAATAGACATTTGGGAATGGATGCGAAGAGGAGACTGTATGAAGGAGTGATTGTGCCAACAGCACTGTATGGGGCAGAAACGTGGAACATAAGAGAAGAAGAGAGAAGGAGTTTGAATGTGTTTGAGATGAGGTGTCTGAGAAGTATGGCGGGGGTTACTAGGCTAGATAGAGTGAGAAATGAGGAGGTGAGGAGGAGAACAGGGGTGAAAAAGGATTTGGGAGAGAGGGTTGATGAAAGAATATTAGGATGGTTTGGACACATGGAAAGAATGAGTGAAGAAAGACTAGTAAAAGAGGTATGGAAGGCAGATGTGGAGGGAGTGAACATGAGGGGACGTCCTAGGATGAGGTGGATGGATGAGGTGAAGGGGGCTTTGAGAAAGAGGGGAATGTCTGTTGAGCAAGGCAGGGAAAGGACGGACGAGAGAGGTGAGTGGAGAATGGTTGTATAGGGATGATGTTGTGACGGGATGAGGAGGAATGGGCGGGGGGTCGGGGGTGGGGTAGTATGTGTGAGTAAATTTTGACGCAGCCCGAAGGGATTTCTCCCCGTCCTCTCCTTATATGCAAAGGGGGACGGAGAGGGGGGTCGCCGATTAAATGAAGCGGCCTTGCTGTGGATGTACTGTGTCTTGCGACACTGCTTCTGACCCAGGGCGGTGGGCAGGGTGCAGGGATGACCCGTCATCCAGAAGGTGCTCAGATGAGAGGAAGGGTGGGAGGGGTGTGGAGTGTATTTAGGGATGAAATGGGTGGGAGTGTTTTTATGCCTTTCCCTTTTTGGCTACCTCCCTTGGAAGGGGGAAAAAGCCTTGGTATATGTATGTATGTATATATATAAATATAAATATACATATAAATATAAATAAGAATATAAATACATATATATATATATATATATATCTATATATACAAATAAAAAATAAAAATATATATAAATATAAATATAAATATAAATATAAATATACATATAAATATAAATATACATATACATATAAATTTAAATGTAAATATATATATAAATATGTATATATAAATATAAATATATATATATAAATATAGATATAAATATAAATATAAATATAAATAAATATAAATATAAATGTAAATATAAATATAAATATAAATATAAATATAAATATAAATATAAATATAAATATAAATATAAATATAAATATAAATATAAATATAAATATAAGTATAAATATAAATATAAATATATATATATAAATATATATATAAATATAAATATGAATATATATATTAATATAAATATAAATATAAATATAAACATAAAAACAAATATATATATAAATATGAATATAAATATAAAAATATATATATATATAGATATAAATATAAATATAAATATAAATATAAATATAAATATAGATATAAATATAGATATAAATATAAATATGGATATAAATATAAATATAAATATAGATTTAAATATAAATATATGTATAGATATAAAATATATATATAAACATATATATGAATATAAATAAGAATATGAATATGAGTATATATATAAATATATATATATAAATAAATATAAATATAAATATAAATATAATTATATATATATAAATATAAATATAAATATCAATATAAATATAAATATAATTATAAATATATATATATAAATATAGATATAAATATAAACATAAATATATCTATAAATATGAATATAAATATAAATGTAAATATAAATATAAATATAAATATAAATATAGATATAAATATAAATATAAATATAAATATAATTATAAATATAAATATAAATATAAGTATAAATATATATATAATATAAATATACAAATATAAATATAAATATAAATATAAATATGAATATATAATATAAATATAAATATGAATACAAATATGGATATAAATATAGATATAAATATAAATATAAATATAAATATAAATATAAACATATGAATATAAATATAAATATAAATATATATCTATATATAAGTATAAATATAAATATGAATACAAATATGATTATAAACATAGATACAAATATATATAGAATATATATACAAATATAATTATAAATACAAATATAAACACAAACATATATAGAATATAAAATATATATATAAATATATATAAAAATATAAATACAAATACAAAAACAAATATGAATATAATTATAAGTGTAAATATAAGTATAAATATAAATATAAATATAAATATAAATATAAATATAAACATAAATATAAACATAGATATAAATGTAAATATAAATATAAACATAAATATAAATAATACTGATAAATGTGCTACGACATATCTTTGTTATAAATATAAATATAAATATAAATATAAATATAAATGTAAATATAAATATAAATATAAATACAAATATAAATATAAATACAGATATAAATGTAACATAAATATAAGTATGAATATACATATTAACATAAATATGAATATGAATATGAATACAATAAGTATAAATATAAATATAAATATAAAAATAAATATAAATATGAATATATATAAATATAAATATAAATATAAATACAAATATGAATATAAATACAAATATTAATATAAATATAAATATAAATATAAATATGAATATAAATATAAATATAAATATAAATATAGATATAGATATAAATATAAATATAAATATAAATATAAATATAAATATAAATATAAATATAAATATAAATATAAATATAAATATAAATATGAATATAAATGTAAATATAAATATAAATATAAATATATTTATATAAACATAAATATAAATATGAATATAAATATAAATACAAATATATATATATATGAATATAAATATAAATATAAATATAAATATAAATATAAATATATATATAAATATAAATATAAATATAAATATAAATATAAATATAAATATAAATATAAATGTACATATAATTACAAATATAAATATAAATATATATATACATATATAAGTATAAATATAAATGTAAATATCAATATGAATATACATATATAAATATAAATATATATATAAATATAAATATAAATATATGTATAAATAAAAATATAAATAAATATATATATATATAGATAAAAATATAAATATAAATATATATATATATATATATATATATATATATATATTTATAAATAAATATATATATATATATAAATATATATATAAATACAAATACAAATATAGATGTAAATCTAAATGTAAATATAAATATCAATATAAATATATATGTATATGTAAATGTAAATATGAATATTAATATATAAATGAATATAAATATATATTTAGATATATATATAAATATAAATATATATATATATATATATATATATATATATATACATATGTATACATATATATATATATATATACATATACATATACATATACATATACATATAAATATAATTGTAGATAAATATAAATATAAATGTAAATATAAATATAAATATAAATATAGATATAGATATAAATATAAATATAGATATAAATATAAATATAAATATAAATATAAATATAAATATAATATAAATATAAATATAAATATAAATATGAATATAAATATGAAAATGGATATAAATATAAATATAAATATAGATATAAATATATATATAAATATAAATATAAATATAAATACATATATATATATAAACATAAATATAAATATAAATATAAATAAAATATAAATATAAATATAAATATGAATATAAATATGAAAATACATATAAATATAAATATAAATATATATAAATATATATAAATATAAATATGAATATGAATATAAATATAAATGTAAATATAAATATAAATGTAAATACAAATATAGATATAGATATACATATAGATATAAATATAAATATAAATATAAATATATATATACATATATATTTAAATATATATATATAAATATAAATATAGATATAAATATACAAATATAAATATATATAAATATAAATATAAATACAAATATAAATATAAATATAAATATAAATATAAATATAAATATAAATATAAATATAAACATAAATATAAATATAAATATAAATATAAATATAAATATCAATATAAATATAAATATAAATATATATATAAATATAAATGTATATATAAATATTATTACCGTTATTTTCTAACGAGAAGGATGACTGGTCCGGAGAAGGGAGGGCGGGGTTTTTGTCCGTCCCCAACTCGAAGTACGCGGAGGAGTTGGGACATATTCTCACAAAAGCGGGTGTGAGCGTTGCTTTCTCCACGGGTACAAAATTAGGAGAAGTTGTCAAGAATAGAAATAAATCAGAAAAGGATATAGAGAAGGGCGCGATTTACAATATACCATGTGGTGGTTGTCCGTTAGGAAATCATTGAGAGACGGGAAGATCAGTGGAGCTACGGACATATGAGCACAAAAATGACGTCAGAGCTCACAGAACCTCCAACTCGCTAGTAGTTCATTTAGACCAATGTGGTCATCTTCTAGATTGGAACAAGATAGAGGTGCTCCACAAAGGTCAAGAGAAAAAGAACAGAAAAATAGTGGAGGCAGCCAACATTACTTCCCACCCCTGCATCAACCATAGGGAAGGGTTTATAAAATTAGCAGGAGCTGAAGGTACTCTGATTGTCAAGGAGGTAAAAAGGACAATTGAGAACGGAGGGAGAAGTGACATGGTCGGAGTCACATGAAAAGGGTAGAGGATGGATGAGAGTATAGAGGGAGGGGAACACGGCAAGGATGGATTATATAAGCTGTTAATTTTCTGAAACTGTATGTACTTTGAGAATGTCCTGGTAAGGACGAAACGTCAACGAATAAAACTCCAACTGTTCTGTGTTTAACTCACCACCCTTCCACTCATATATTTTATATATATATATATATATATATATATATATATATATAAATATATATATATATATACAGATATATATATATATATATATATATATATATATATATATATATGTGTGTGTGTGTGTGTGTGTGTGTATGTGTGTGTGGGGGGTAATAAAACCACTTGGAAAATAAAATAAAAGGTGACCGAACGTTTTTGTATATAAGGGATTTTAATAATTGCATTGATTGGGATAACACAAGAATCATTCTCTTAAGTAAGGACATTAAGGGGAGGAATATCATAGAATCATGTTATATAAAAGCTTAATTTGAGAACAACATGAATATGAGTATGGGAATGTACAAATTAGATAACTTTGCAACATATAAAATTGTTGACAGTAGCCAGGTCAAACGTACGTCAGTGCTGAGAAAGTGAGGTTGCAATTGGACCTGTCCTAAATCCCCCCTAGTGTGCTTCTTTTGTATATATAATGTCACTACTACCTTACTCTGTGCTTTGAAAATGTCTTAAATAGACGAAAACGTTCGGTCACCTTTCATTTTATTTTCCAAGTGGTTTATTACACATTTTATGAATCACGTGTATTTGTGATTTATTCGCATTTGCATATATATATGTGTGTATATATATACATATATATATATATATATATATATATTCATATACATACATACATATATATATATATATATATATGTGTGTGTGTGTGTGTGTGTGTGTGTGTGTGTGTGTGTGTGTGTATACACACACACATGTATACACACACGCGCAAACACACACACACACACACACACACACACACACACACACACAGACGCACACACACACACACACATGCACACACTTACACACACACACACACACACACACACACACACACACACACACACACACACACACACACACACACAACACACACACACACACACACACAAACACACACACACACACACACACTTACACACACACACACACATACACACACACACACACACACACACACACACACACACACACACACACACACACACACACACACACACACACACACACACACACACACACACACACACACACACACACACGGTGGCATAGTTGGTAAAGCGCTGAACTGGGAAGCAGAAATGCTCCCAGCACCCAGTTCGAATCCTGCCCAGGGCCGAAATTTCGGTATCGCTGTGCCTCGGGTCGTTACTCTGACTCTCGTGGGCGGGGAGTTGGGTGTGTGTGTGTGTGCAAGGTCATAGCATTACCCATAGATCGGACCTACGCGCTCCGAGCTCTCTTCCACGAGGGAAATAGCTGTCGATCACTAGTCCAACACGTGATCCAATGACCAAGTGAATACACACATATATATATATATGTGTGTATATATATATATATATATATATATATATATATATATATATATATATTGTAAGAAAATAAATTACACGTCACAGGACACCATACTACGAGAAGATAGATATTAAGCATACGACATCGCGTACTTTGCAGCAGCAGCGCCAAACTGCTGCTGAGCGTCAATTCTAAACAGAACCCAACCGTAGAGGCCACTTAACTGTAATTAGACCGCGTGTGGTTGTGGGCATGAGTTGTTTGATACATAGGAAGACATGGTATATTTTAATAATTCATGGTGAAAAAATAAAGTATAAATATATTTCCTTCTGTGGACATATGCTTCTCAACGGTTGTATCTAAGGATGAAGGTAAGGTCGACCTAATTACAGTTAAGTGGCCTCTACGATCGAGTGCTGGTTAGAATTGACGCTCAGCAGCAGATTGGTGCTGCTGTTGCGAAGTATACGACGTTGTATGCTTGATATCTATCTTCATGTAGTGTAACGTCCTGTGACGTGTAGTTGTGACGTCCTATGACGTGTAATATATATTCTTCCAAAGTACTCGGCCTGGTTATCAATTGCAGTCCCCAGCAATTTGCTCGTAGAAGATAATTCAATAAGATTTACTTAAATCTAATGATATGTGGAAAGCAGATACAATTCCGTTCACCTAGAAAATATGATCCTGTATAGTGTCTTTTTTGCATAAGTTGTACCTAGGAAGAGGAGTAGGTGGAGTTAGTGGAGAGATGGGAGAATATTGCGATGGACCGGTTCCTGGAGATGGAGATGGGATGTGCTGGAGGTCTAGGCCTCGATGTACTACTTTGATATTATCTTTGTGTAGAACTGTGTTAAATTCTGCAAACTAAGTGCTTTGACTTTATTGTTTGGTACTACGACAATAACGCGAAAGGGTCCTGTGAACTTCGGAGAAAGTTTCGATGTAGGTGTGCGGTTGAGGGTTTACACAATGTCTCTAATTTCAACTTTGCAATCTCTCGCTCCCGTATTATGAAGCCACATCATATCGTCTTTAGAGAGAACAATGGTATTGTAAATTCTCGTCAAGAGTGTGTTAAAATTTTGTACTTTTACTTTGACATAATCGTCAAAATTTTTAATGTGGGTAAGTTTGACGTAAGGAGATCATATGGGAGTTTTTTGTCCGATCATTGGAACATGTTCTTCCCAAGAAGAATGTATGTTAGAGGCAGGATGCCGGAGAACATTTAGGATTTTGCGGTTCTATCTCTTGACTAAACCATTAGAACTAGGGTGATGTTAAAGTGTTCACAAATGTTTGTGAGAATTTCATTGTTGAACCTTGTTCCGTTGTCTGAAATGAGTGTTCTGGGTGTAGTTTAGGGGCATTTGAGTTTGTGAACAAACGTTTGTGCAACGTGTTGTGTTGTCTTGTCTGGTTAGGGTGAAAGAATGTAGAATCGGGAGAAATGGTGTACACAAACAAAGAGGTATTGGTATCCGCTAGGGGTGAGTGGTAACCGGAGAAGATAAAAAACTACTGTGTCGAAATGTTTGTAAGGGGCAGGATAAGTTAAGATGGGAATATGACCGTTAATATGACCTTTGTACGAAGCACATGAATGACAATCATCAATATAGGAGTGTATATCTTTCTTCATGGTTAACCAGAAGTACTGCAATCTGGCTTGTGTTAAGTATTTGTCCTTTCCTGGGTGGGCAGTGATGGGTGAATAGTGTATGAGTTTCACAACCTCAGGAATGAGTTCAGTAGGAACAACAAGCTGAAGCACTGAACGATTGGGTTCATGTTTGTTCCTCAGTGTTGTGGTGTGATACTTCATCTATTATGGTGTAATTGTCGATATTTGAAGGAAAATCATCTGTGTCTGTTGTATCACCATAGGTGAAGAAATATATAACATGTTTCCAAATGGGATCTGGCTTTTTGCGCTGTGGCACTGATGAAAGCGACGTGCCGACCTGAGGACGTCTGCTACCACGTTTACTTTTCAGTGAACAAAATGGAATGTTGGCATGAATTTTGTATGGTGAGAAACCAACGTGTTAATTTGCCTACGAGAGTTTTTCCCTTTGACCCTTTGATGAGGTGTAAGATTGGTTTGTGGTCTGTGTGAATATGCACCTCGTAACCAAGGATTATCTATCTGAAATACTTAAGGGCGTATATTACAGCTTGTGCTTCTATTTCCGTTAATGGGTAGTTTTGTTCATGTTTGTTGAGTGTCAGGCTAGCATAGACAATTGGCCTGAGTTTTGTGTCGTGTTGTTGCATTCGGAATGTGCCAATGTCTGTATTGCAAGTGTCCGTGTATATTGTGAAAGGGAGCTTGTGGTTTGGAAAAGCAAGGATAGGTGCCGTCGTTAAAGTTTGTTTTAAGTCATTAAAGGTTTTCACTTGTTCAAGTGTCCAGTTAAAAGGAGTGTCTTTCTTAAGTAAGGTGGTTAGGGTGCTGTTATACCAGCCTAACCTTTGGTATACCGTATGTAAAAACCTGATAGACCAAGGAATGAACATATGTGGTCAGGAGAAGTAAGGCGTGGAAAATCAATGACTATCTTGACCTTGCTCTGCAAGGTTAGAATTACTTGAGAATTAAGGACGTGCCCTGGGAAGCACATTTCTTTCTGAAGGAAGAAACACTTCTTAAGCTTCAGTTTGGGTCCTGCCTTTGCTAGTCGTGAGAAGGTAGTATTAAGCGCGTTTGGGTGTTCACTAACAGATTTGGAAGCGATGATAATGTTGTTAAGATACATGAAAACTGGGTGTCCTAGGAGGCCTGCAAGTAATGTGTACATGAGACGTGTGAAAAAAAGGAGGCTGGAAGAAGCCTCATGGCGAGGCGTTTGAATTGAAAGTGTCTATCGTTCGTGTTGAATGCTGTGAAAAGTCTAAACTCTGTATCAAGGGGAATCTGGAAATATCCTGACATGAAGTTCAAGATTGTGAAAACTACGTTTAATTCTCTGAAATCCACAACTGGGCTGAAGAGACCATTGTGTTTGGGAACAAACAAGTGAGGGAAATTCCATTCATATTGAAGGTTCGATTATGTCATGCTCGATCATGTCTGTTATGAGGTAATCTACAATCATGCGTTCACTGTATGGTAATCTGAATGCGGGAATGTAACGGGGTTTTGCGTTTTCCCGAAAGGGTATATGGTGCTGAATAAGGTTTGTTAATCCAAGGGGTTCACATGGCAATGCGAAGTTATGTCTAAATTTGTTGCAAAGTGTAACTCAGTCAGCTTGTGCGTCATGGAAGCCTACAGGGTTGAAATACTTTTAGCACGTCGAAATTTGTGGTGCACACTTGTGAAGTGGGAACTTTGTTCTCCATGAATTGTATACGTGAGGAATATACCAAGAAATCACAAATATTAGTGCCAACTGTGAGATGGAGGGGGGCATTAGTATCATC
>NC_134798.1:15476176-15481176 GCF_046742065.1 Oratosquilla oratoria
CACGGAATGATATCTATTGTCTCCAAATTTGCTGATGATACAAATCATCTAAGCAGTGTATTTCAGATTCTGAGAAAGCAAATAAGATTCTAGGACTGATTGCGAAATCTT
Organism: Oratosquilla oratoria; assembly: GCF_046742065.1. NCBI lineage: Eukaryota > Metazoa > Arthropoda > Malacostraca > Stomatopoda > Squillidae > Oratosquilla > Oratosquilla oratoria. The sequence continues at coordinate 15,476,288 of NC_134798.1, forward strand.
TTGAATTCAAAAGTCCATCTCTCATTAACAAGCTATACAAATCGTTAGTTCGTCCACATTTGGAATATGCTGTTTCCGTTTGGTCACCGAATCTCATTAAAGACATTGAAAGATAGGAAAAATTACAAAGGCGAGCAACAAAACTGATTCCAAATATAAGAAATAGATCATACATAAATTGATTAAAGCATATGAATGTTTTTTCCCTAAAAAAGCGTAGACTCAGAGGTGACTTGATACAGGTTTTCAAGATTCTAAAGGGAACTGATACCAAATATGATAAAATGTTCATACTGAATGAGAATCCGAGATTATACAATGTTCTCAAACTACCAGAAAATAGATTTAATTTGGAAAGGGGTAGAAACAACTTCGCCAGCCGTGTGGTTAATGAATGGAATAAACTTCCTGCAAAGCCAAATACAATGTAGTTCAGTTCAAAATTTAAAAGTTCATTTAGATAACACCTGAGCAACATGTTATAATGCCAGCCATTTATTTCATATTACTTATTTATTTGTCTTTTATTATTTGTCTGCTTATTTATTATGATTTAAATTACTATAATCAAGGAAAAAATGATAAACAAACAGAAAAATAATAATAAACGATAATTATCATTTATCATTATTTATATGTCAATTTATTATTATTTACTATTTACCAATTTGTTTATTATTGAACTTTACCTATTTATTTATTTGTTTATCCTTTACTTGTTTAATTCATCATAATTTATATTATTATATATCTATTTATTTATCTATTATTATTAACATAATTTTTCAGACCTAGATATAAACCAAAAAGGCCTCCTGTCGACATGATCCTACTTAGGAACCTTTTGTAATATATATATATATATATATATATATATATATATATATATATATATATATACATATATATATATATATATGTATATATGTATATGTATATGTATATGTATATGTATATATATATGTATATATATATATATATATATATATATGTATATATATATGTATATATATATATATGTGCGTGTGTGTGTGTGTGCACATGTATGGCTGTATATATATATATATATATATATATATATATATATATATATCTACATATATATACAATTATATATACATATATATATATATACAAACATGTATATATACATATACAAATATATATACATACAAATATATATATATGTGTGTACATATATATGTATATATGTATACATATATGTATATATATATATATATATATATATATGTATACATATATATATATATATATATGTATATATATATATATACTTATATATATATGTATATATATATGTATATGTATATATATATATATATATGTATATATATACAGTATATAAAATTCCTATAGAATGGACATCAATTCCCTGCATTTAGTACAGAGAAGAATGACGAAAATGATACATGGCCTCAAAATTTTGTCTTACTTAGAGAGGCTTAGGTACCTTAATTTACACTCTCTGGAAAGACGCAAAGTGCAGGATGATCTAATAGAGGTGTTCAAGTGGATCAAAGGCTTTAACAAGGGTGGATCAAATAAGGTCATCATATTAAAACAATAGGTCAGGACTCGCAGTAATGGATTTGAGCTGGAGAAATTTAGATTTAAGAAGGAAATGGACAAATATTGGTTTACAGCCGAATTGTCCTGCCCATACCTAATTCGGCTGTATTTCTTCACGTTAAAAATCAGAATAATTCTTTCAACTGGGGTAAGGCCAGATTAGTGTTCAAGTCCTACTGTGGTTTCAGGACGAAAATAGTTGAATCAGTTTTAATTGAGGAATGCCACAACATTAATAATTCTAAAGGGCAGTGGACCCCTGACATCATTTCACGCGCAGCTGTTACCAAACTGGTACGGAGCTTACAAACCCCTCTCAACTCACCTCACCTCACCCAATTCCTCCTCCACCACCCGCATTCCTTCTCTTTTCTGTAGCTTATAAGTCCCCTTTGTCCTCTGTCTTATGTACTTTCATGAAGAGGGCTACAGTTGATAGCCGAAATATAGGATTCTTCTTTATTTGAAGTTTATTTTCTCCGACTGTGGGTTTCCTGTGTGTCATTTACAAATATGCTACTACATTTCTGTTTAGCAAATATATATACATATATATATATATATATATATATATATATATATATATTGTGTGTATATATATGTATGTATATATATATATATATGTATATATATATATATATGTATATATATATATATATATGTATATATATGAACATATACGCTTTAGATCTGTCTGGGCATTCGCTTCGACCACTCAAACAATGGCCAGAATCAGTGGATTTGACATAGACCGAAGTAGAAATTGTCCTCCTCGACTTTTAGGAGGACATCCAAGATGGGAGGGCATCATCTGTACTCTTTTCCATTGTAAATTGCAGGCCAGGTTTCTCCTCGAATGTTTGACGCAAAACCTACAGCTCGGACTCACTGTTTACACAAATGATTTAAAGAGACTACTGTCGCGGTTTTTTGTTAGAGGGGATCTGTCCCACTACAGTGAATGGAAAATTGTTCACAGAGAAATAGATCAGGTATCCCAAATGCTTGTAGACAATGGATATCCAAACCACGGCGTTTCCAGTGTGGTCAAACGCCCTATAAACATGCGGTATAACTAGCGAAAGAACGCCTTACAGATCATCCCGCCCAGCAACAAAATATATCAACCTCGTATAAGACCGAAAAAACGCATTATCAAGGACATCATTAAAAAAAAAATGTCAAACCTCGAGAGCGATAGGTTAAATCTGGTAATTTTCTACAAAAATTAGGAGATTAGTAACCTTATTATGAAAAATAACACCACTCCTGAATGCCCTGTCCTTCAACGTAGTCATGCCGTATACAAATTTGTATGCCTCATGCGTCGTATATTGGTATGACTACTACTAGAATATCGAGAAGTCTTATTCTTCATTTATCTGCACGCGTCATCAAAAACCATTACAGAAACCACCACCAACTACGACTCACAAGAGAAGACCTCGTGAAGGGCAATTCCATTATTGCCACGGATAAAGACCAAAGAAGTCTTGCGATTCTCTAAGCGTTGCATATCAAACATAGCAACCCCGACATGATTAAACAGCTTCAATATCGTACATTTCCATGTTGATGATGTCTACTCTTTCACCCCTCAGCGCGGTGACAAAATGACCACCACATGGCGTGGGTGATCATTTGTCGTTGCTGTTTTTTTTTTTTTTTTTTTTTTTTTAATCCTATTGTCGACCTCTCCTAGGTTCGTGCTTATTTTTGTACTATTTGTTTGTTTGTTTGTGACCTTTCCTTAACTCATTTTATATAATAGTATTCCTCTATATTTACGCATTCACTATTGTATGTATTAATTCTACATTGAGATTGAAGTTGTCTAACTTCGAAACGCTGGTACTGAAATATCTACTAGTTTGACTATCCAGCCTCAGTGTTGTATTGTCCGTTACTTATATTTTATACAGATTGCTTCTTGAAATAAGTCGACTTGTTCTTGGTATTGAACAACAAGAATATTGTGAGTTGTCATAATGTAATTATAATATATATATATATATATGTATATATACATATATATATATATATACATATATATATATATATATAGTTATATACTCATACATATATATGTATATAAATATATATATATATGTATACATATACATATATATATATATACATATATATATATATATTATATATATATATATATATATATATATATATGTGTGTGTGTGTGTGTGTGTGTGTGTGTGTGTGTGTGTGTGTGTGTGTGTGTGTGTGTGTGTGTGTGTATCAAGGTTTGTATATGTATATATAAATGTATACATAACATGTATATCTATATAAATACACACACACACACACACACGCACACAGACACACACACACACACGCACACGCAACACACACACACACACACACACACACACACACAGAAACACACACACACACACACACACACACACACACACACACACACACACACACACACACACACACACACACACACACATTCACACACACACACAACACAAGGATTACAAAGGCGGTGCATGCTGACAGGAGACCTTTTGTTCCATATCTTGGTCGGTTGTAAAAAAAAAATCATATTAATAATAAATAAAAACTATAATAATTTAAATAACAAATAAAATACATAAATCAATGCATAGGTTTAGGTGAATAACAAATAAACAGCTAAATAGTAAATGATAATAACTTGACATATAACTAATAATAAATGAAAATCAGACAGACAAATGATAACAAAACAAAAACAAATAATATAAGATAAATTATAATCATTACAGCATCTTACTTAGTTATTTATCTAAATGATTCTTAAAGCTTCGAACTGAACTACATTGCACTACCTGTGCAGGAAGTTTATTCCATTCAGTAACTACACGGTTGGCAAAGTTGTTTCTACCTACTTCCAAATTGAATCTATTTCCGGACAGTTTGAGACCATTGTTTCTTGTCTGATTTTCATTCAATGTGAAAATTTTGTCACTTTTGATGTTGTCAATTCCCTTTAAAATCTTAAAGACCTGTATCAAGTCACCTCTGAGTCTACGCTTTTTTAGGGAAAACAGATTCATGTGCTTAAGTCGATTTTCGTATGATTTATTTTTGATATTTGGAATCAGTTTTGTGGCTCGCCGTTGTACTTTTTTCCAATCTGTCAATGTCTTTAATGAGATTCGGTGACCATACGGAAACAGCATATTCCAAATGTGGACGAACTAACGATTTATATATCTTATTAATGAGTGATGGACTTTTTAAATCAAAAGATCGCGCAATCAATCCCAGAATCTTATTTGCTTTCTCAGAGG
>NC_134798.1:15486176-15488676 GCF_046742065.1 Oratosquilla oratoria
AAGGATTTAGAGCCTGTAATTAATGTGAAGGTCAGTGGTTTCGCCCTCGTTCCGATCATGAAAACTATTCGTCGTAGACAAATGCCCACAATAAGAAAGCCCAAAACCAAACACAAAGACCACCCACACAAAAGCATATATATATATATATATATATATATATATATATATATATATACATATATATATATTGTTTTGAAGGTTGGACAGATGAGTGAAAAGGTGGTAGAGAAATACGGGTTAGAGCGAGAACACTGTATTACTGACGTTTCGACTACACTCTGAAGAAGATTTGTAGTCGAAACGTCAGTAATACAGTGTTCTCGCTATAACCCGTATTTCTCTACCACCTTTTCACTCATATATATATATATATATATATATTTATATATATATATATATATATGTATATATATATATATATATAATATATATATATATATGTATATATATACATATATATATTATATGTATAAATATATATGTATATATATGTATGTATATATATATATATACATATATATGTATATATGTATATATATACATATATATACCTGTATATAAAAGAGAAAGAGAAACTCGTTCGTTTGCATATCTAAGCTCTAACAGATTATCCAGAACAATCTACAAAATGTCTAGGTTATTTTTACTGTGCTTTGTTTTTTTATTTTCTGTGGTCTTTTAAAATGTGTCAATATAAGTTCCTAATGTCTATAGGAATTTTACTTCACATCTCTTTTCAACAGAAATCCGCTTTCCGAAAGTTGAAAGCTAACGATCGACACTTACTTCTAATTAATTTGTTATCGTTTTTAAAATATGTACATACACATATACATATATATATACACAAACATATACATATACATATACATATACATATACATATACATGTACATATACATATACATATATACATATAAATATACATATACATATACATATGCAAATACACACACATATACATAAACATATACAAACACATATACATATACACACGCATATACATATACATACTGTATACCTATACATATACATATACATATACATATACATTTACATATACATATACATGCATACATACATACATATACATGTACATCCGATAATTTTAATGACAGTCGCATGCAGGATTCGAACCCACTGCTATCGGCTACCCGTAAGATTACTATCACAGAGCCTTAGACCACTACACCAACAGACACTTAAAAGCCTTGAAACCTGAAATCGAGCTGATTCCCGAGGATAGGAAAGATCGCTAATCTGCGACCCCAATTCCTGTTTTAAACAAGGCTCAAATGCACCAGTTGGCAAGGGGTAAGGATCGGAACAAATCCCTTTCACGCTTATCGCCATTGTAACTGTTAGAGAAATTTGCTAGTAACAACGACATTAATCCGATAATTTTTATGACAGTCACATGCAGGATTCGAACCCACTGCTATCGACCACCCGTAAGATCACTTTCACAGAGCCTTCGACCACTACACCAACACTTAGAAGCCTTGAAACCTGGAATCAAACTGATGTCCGAGGATAGGAAAGATCACTAATCTGCGACCCCAATTCCAGTTTTATACAAGGCCCAAATGCACCAGTTGCCAAGGGGTATGGATCGGAACAAATCCCTTTCACGCTTATCGCCATTGTAACTATGAGAAAAAATCGCTTGTAATAGCGACATCAATTCGATAATCTTTATGACAGTCGTATGCAGGATTCGATCCCACTGCTATCAGCCACATGTAAGATTACCTTCACAGAGCCTTAGACCATGACACCAACAGATTTTTAGAAGCCTTGAAATCTGGAATCGAACTGATGCCCGAGGATAGGAAAGATCACTAATCTGCGACCCCAATTCCTGTTTTACACAAGGCCCAAGTGCACCAGGTTGCAAGGGGTAAGGGTCGAAACAAATCCCTTTTACGGTTATCACCATTGCATTGTACCTATGAGGAAAAAATCGCTAGTAACACCGACATCAATTCCATATTTTTTATGACAGTCGTATGTAGGATTCGAACCCATTGATATAGACCACCCGTAAGATTACTATCATAGAGCCTTAGACCACTACACCAACAGACACTTAAAAGCCTTGAAGCCTGGAGTCGAACTGATTTCCGATGATAGGAAGGTTCACTAATCTACGACCCCAATTCCTGTTTTACACAAGGCCCAAGTGCACCAGTTGGCAAGGGGTAAGGATCGGAGCAAATCCTATTTACGGTTATTGCCATTGTAACTATGAGAGAAATTCGCATGTAACAGCGACATCAATTCGATAGTTTTTATGACAGTCGCATGCAGGATTCAAACCCAATGCTATCGGTCACCCGTAAGATTACCTTCACAGAGCCTTCGACCACTACACCAACTGACACTTAGATTCCTTGAAACCTGGAGTCGAACTGATTTCCGAGGATAGGAAAGATCACTAATCTGCAACCCTAATTCCTGTTTTACACAAGGCCCAAGTGCACCAGTTGGCAAGGGG
>NC_134798.1:15493676-15504113 GCF_046742065.1 Oratosquilla oratoria
ATAATACAAAATACCTTATAATATTCTATCTTAAATATCAGTACTCATATAATTATTATCAGTCTATTTAATTAAATTTCAGAACATTAGATAGTTGTCTTTCAGTTTGCAATTAGTATCTACTACAAGTTAGTTTTCTTATATTTCTCCAGACTGTGCATTCCAACTCGGTTCATTTTTTTAGTAGCCTATTCTGGTTAGTACAGACTTCATTGTTATTGTTATCTTGAATTGTGTAAGCCACTCATTATTGTAATATGTTGTTTAAAAAGTCTCTTTGTAGCCATAATAATGAGATAAATACAATTTGGTAGGGAAGATATTAATTGCGCGGTAGCCCATTGAATGCCATGTCAAACTCATGAGTAGATGGTCATGAGTTCGATTCCTGGGACACGCTGCGTGCTTCTTGCATTAATCACCGACAGCCCTGGCCAAGCGGGGAGGCGACCTAAACATCACCCGGAAATAAATAAATAAATAAATAAATAAATAAAGAAAGAAAGAAAGAAGAAGAAGAAGAAGAAGAAGAAGAAGAAGAAGAAGAAGAAGAAGAAGAAGAAGAAGAAGAAGAAGAAGAAGAAGAAGAAGAACGCGAAGAAGAAGTAGAAGAAGAAGAAGAAGAAGAAGAAGAAGAAGAAGAAGAAGAAGAAGAAGAAGAAGAAGAAGAAGAAGAAGAAGAAGAAGAAGAAGAAGAAGAAGAAGAAGAAGAAAAGAAGAAGAAGAAGAAGAAGAAGGAGAAGAAGAAGAAGAAGAAGAAGAAGAAGAAGAAGAAGAAGAAGAAGAAGAAGAAGAAGAAGAAAAAGAAGAAGAACTCAAAGAAGATGAAGAACGCAAAGAAAAAGAAGAACGCAAAGAAGAAGAAGAAGAAGAAGAAGAAGAAGAAGAAGAAGAATGCGAAGAAGAAGAAGAACGCGAAGACGAGGAAGAATGCGAAGAAGAAGAAGAAGAACGCGAAGAAGAAAAAAAAAAGAAGAAAAAAAAAAGAAGAAGAAAAGAAGAAGAAGAAGAAGAAGAAGAAGAAGAAGAAGAAAAAGAAGAAGAACTCAAAGAAGAAGAAGAACGCAAAGAAGAAGAAGAAGAAGAAGAAGAAGAAGATGAAGAAGAAGAAGAAGAAGAAGAAGAAGACGAAGAAGAAGAAGAAGAAGAAGAAGAAGAAGAAGAACGCGAAGAACGCGAAGAACGCGAAGAAGAAGAAGAAGAAGAAGAAGAAGAACGCGAAGAAGAAGAACGCGAAGAAGAAGAACGCGAAGAAGAAGAAGAAGAAGAAGAAGAAGAAGAAGAAGAAGAAGAAGAAGAAGAAGAAGATGAAGAAGAAGAAGGAGAAGAAGAAGAAGAAGAAGAAGAAGAAGAAGAAGAAGAAGAAGAAGAAGAAGAAGAAGAAGAAGAAGAAGAAGAAGAAGAAGAAGAAGAAGAAGAAGAAGAAGAACGCGAAGAAGAAGAAGAAGAAGAAGAAGAAGAAGAAGAAGAAGAAGAAGAAGAAGAAGAAGAAGAAGAAGAAGAAGAAGAAGAAGACGATACCGGCATGCCTCAACTTAGAGGTATTAGCCTACCATGAAATTTAAACAAAATATTCTGTACAGAGTGGACTAAGGTACTTTTGGAGAGTCACTACGGTAATGTTGGCCCCATCCAATTATAGGAAATCTCTACCCTAAACCTAGCATCAAATATATACACAAAACACGACAAGTTTTTGGGTTCTATTTGTTAACTTCATCTGATCAAGGACCGTCTTATAGGTAAAAAGAAATATATAGTTTGTTATTTGTTACAATTAAATCTAGATATCGTGGTATTAATGGAACTAAATATCAAACCCCATCTAAGTAAGAACTATGATACATAACAACTAACACTTTTGTTTTACTTGATATAACGGCTCCTAACTATTCATCTCACCACATATAAAAATAATCTAGCATATCCTTTAGAATATTTAGTCTTTATTTTCTTGTGTTTTTTCTGTTTCCCACATGCTTTTAGGTCAGTAATTTTTTTTTTTTTATAAAAGTGAAATGTATAAGTGTGGTATTATTGGCAAATGTGACAATTTTAGTCACCTCCAAACCCTGTTATAAGTTTATGACGAAAGGCTAATTAAAGGGTGAAAAAGTTACTGTCAAGATTAACACAATCTTGCCGTCATTCACTGCAGAAGCATGTGTTAACATATACTGTAAACTTACACATACCTAAAGAACGTAATGCTGCCCAAATCGAGCCAATCTCAAGTTCAGTGAGATCCCAACAATAACCAAATACTCTGAATAAAGAAACCAAAAATAATGTTTATAAAGGTAATTTTAGAAATGAAGTCAATCATAGTCAAATTTACTAAAATTGAGGAAAACCATATGATAATTTTTTCTATAAAATCACATAATAAACCAGAAAGCTAAGCTACATGTGTAATTTACATAGTAATCAAACTCACTATTGCAGCCTGTGGGACAGAAAAAATATTTGTGGGTAATATTCAGTTTCTATTCAAAGTAAAATAATATTAATAATATTAATAATAATAATAATAATAATAATAATAATAATAATAATAATAATAATAATAATAATAATAATAATAATAATAATAATAATAATAATAATAATAATAATAATAATAATAATAATAATAATAATAATAATAATAATAATAATAATAATAATAATAATAATAATAATAATAATAATAATAATAATAATAATAATAATAATAATAATAATAATAATAATAATAATAATAATAATAATAATAATAATAATAATAATAATAATAATAATAATAATAATAATAATAATAATAATAATAATATAATAATAATAATTAATAATAATAATAATAATAATAATAATAATAATAAGAATAATAAAATAATAATAATAATAATAATAATAATATAATAATAATAATAATAATAATAAGAATAATAATAATAATAATAATAATAATAATAATAATAATAATAATAATAATAATAATAATAATAATAATAATAATAATAATAATAATAATAATAATAATAATAATAATAATAATAATAATGATAATAATAATAATAATAATAAATAATAATAATAATAATAATAATAATAATAATAATAATAATAATAATAATAATAATAATAATAATAATAATAATAATAATAATAATAATAATAATAATAATAATAATAATAATAATAATAATAATAATAATAATGATAATAATGATAATAATAATAATAATAATAATAATAATAATAATAATAAAACTTCTATTTCTTAGAGACCTATCCTATGTGGAGGGCTTAGTGATTATTACCATTTCAGAAGCTCATTTTAGTGAAACAGTAAGTGACGTGGAAACTAAACTGACAAATTAGAACATATAAAGAAAAAAAAATGAAACATTAGGCCTACTCATGGAGGGACAATTATTTACCGAAGATATAATATTGCTCTCAACACAAAATCTCTCATGCATTATTTAAAAGGAATAGTGGAACTTCAAAGTTTTTGTACACAAGAATTTATATTGGTAGTGATAATTACTATCGGCTACCAAATTATGAAACAAAGATTATTAATAACACCATGGAACCATTGTGCAATCCGTTGGATGTCTTGGCATCTCTTTCGCAAGGGATTCTCTTCTGTGAAGCCTTCAACCTTTCATTCATCAAATGGTCAGAATGAACCATAGGAATAAATGCCCATCCTGATCAATCACAAACGTTGCAATTACTGGACGCTTACCAGCTCGTTTTTCTTCACCTAGGTCATATCTGTGCCAACCAGAGGAAGCCAAATTCTGAATTTATTTCTCACAAATAGCAAAGAGATGACACACCTTTTTCCTCGGATAATCTTTTTTTTTCTAGACACTTTCTTCTTTCAATAACCAGTAAGTACGTGAAACCACGAAACCTTGATTTGAATTCATTTTGTGTTCAACTCCTTCAGCTGTAAAATCATCTAGATTGTATTAGCACTGTCTGAAAGACAAGGACTGAAATGCAGAAACCAAATTAGAAAACTCAGATGATATTCTTGACTGCTTGTTCTTCTCCTCCATGGAAGTATGTAAAGACAGCAAACATACCGACATAATATTATTCCAAAAGTACAGAAAGTATTGATGAGAATCAAGCTCTTTCAATAAGCAACTGCAAAAAACAACAAACAAGAACAGTAACCATTTTCTTTGGTACCATAATCGTCATTGTGGAGAGTAGAAATTACTATTGGGAGATATCGACTCTGGAGTTGACAGTTTGTTTTCTTATCATTTAACAATGACAAATCCCTACGTCTCTGCATGTACGGCGAAGTAGATGTCGAGAACTTGAAAATGTAACCTAAAGAAAATCTAATATTGGACTAAATACAACGCTATAAGATTCTACAAATAGAAATTCGAATTGCTGACGTGTAGCTCAAACTTCGACAATAAAAAATCTACCAGATTAGAAATAAAGGCTTGTCCAGAAATTCTACCGAGATCAATTATCAAGTTTACAGCCCTCCACTTAAGCCAAGATGCCACATGCTAACATAACTCTCGAATGATTATAAGGAAAGCAGCCGTTAAGCTAATGGAATAAGAGCTCATATTAACGTGGCTGAGAGACTTCATATAGCCAGTACTTGGTTACTGCAATCAGTTCTGGTCAGTCCATTAAAAGGATATACAAAAGTTGCAGTCTATTCAGGTCCGTCCAAAGGGCCTTAAATGATCGTTGAGGGCGCATAGATAAGTTGGCACAAAGTTGGTAATAGGAGAAAACAATACCAATTGCTATACTCGTACGTCTAGAAAATCGTGGAAAATCTGGTATCATGCCATATCTATTTAACGTTACCGTCAAAGCAAGTGTGGGACCGTGTGGGACATTCCAACACAAGTACCAATGACGGCCTAAATTCATCTCGCTAACAGATTTACTCATGATGGACCAAAAAATATCTAATGCGCTGTCGGAAAAATTCCAGAAGGAACACGATAAATCACCAGGCGAGCTCCCAGTCTAAACGCCTGTGTATTATTGACCAGTGTATTATTGAACAATCTCAAACTCGTTGCCACACCAACAAGAACACCATATAGAAACAGTGGACCACCCAAATTATGAGGGACGCTAATAAACCAAGTAAGGAAATTTGCTAATAGATAGGAAACAAAGTATATTTGTTAATAGAGATAAGTCTTGTTGGATGAACGTTAATAGTAAAATATTATGGATGTGGTCCTATATTATTTTCTACTTCTTATTAGTGGTTTGTTCAGCTTGATATCAACAAAATGTAAGAATTTTACAGATGGAACCAAACTGCATCGCCCATTTTTGTCCTTGGTTGATTCTCAAACAGTACAGGAGGATAATGAATAATCATTAAGGTCCAACAAGTAGTTATTGGGTTTTCATTAAACAAATGTAAAGTGTTACATGTAGGGAATAAAATTTTAGTTATAATTATATTAATTTAACTATATTAGAAATATAAAGAGAAAGATTTGGGCATGTTAGTAAATGATCAATTTTCTTTATTGATATGTGTCATCTGGATTTGTGCAAAACTCTAAATAGAACAAAAATATACTGTTTATTTTCTATTCGTTTTTCTGAAACCATTTGTAAACTGTTAATAAATTATAAGCAGATGTTATTGACATCACTTCTAAAATTGTCGAAAATTTTGAATGGGAAAAATAACTCTCATATAATCAGTGAATTTATGTACATTTTTGGGAAAATTACAGTTTTTAAAGTTCAGGTATAATACATACATAAGTACATATACCAAAGGCTTTTTCCCCTTGCACGGCAGGTAGCTAAAAACATAAAGTCATAAAATCCACTCTCACCCATTCCATCCTCACATACTCCACTCCCATACACCCCCTCCCTATTATATTGGCTCCTCCTGGATGACAGTTCATCCTTGCATCTCGCCCAGTGCCCTGGGTGAGAAGCAGTGGTAAAAACACAGCACATCCACAGCAAAGCCATTTCATTTAATCGGTGAACGCCCCCACTCTCCGTCCCCTCATACAGAAAAAGAGAAGACGGGGAGAAATCCCTTCAGGCTGCGTCTAATTATTTTTCACACATTCTTACTCACCCCCTTATCCCCCACCCATTCATTTTCAGTATCATCCATACACAACCATTCTCCATTTACACCTATCTTCTGTCTTCTCTCGTCCTTTCTCAACAGACATTTCTCTCTTTCCCAATGCCTCCTTTACCCCATCCATCTATCTCACCCTTGGTCGTTCTCTCATGTTAATAACTTCCTCCCACCTCTGCCTTCCACAATTATTTTGCTAATTCTCCACTCATTCTTTCCATGTGTCCAAACCATGTGTCACAATACTCTTTCATCAACCCTATCTCCCAACTCCTTTTCCACCCTCATTCTCCTCCTCACCTCCTCGTTTCTCATTCTATCCAGCCTAGTAATCCCTTCATACTTTTCAAGCACATCATCTGAAATACATTCAAACTCCTCCTTTCTTATATATTACGTTTCCGCCCCATACAGTGCTGTTGGCACAATTACTCCGTCATACAATCTCCTCTTAGCATCCATTCCCAAATGTTTATTTCTCATTACACCTTTTAATTCACCAAGGCATTTACTTGCTTCCGTCAATCTATATTCTACCTCCACTCCCCCCTTTCCCACTATATTCACACCCAAGTACTTAAAACTTTCCACTTCCTCCAATCTCTTTCCCTTATTACTCATTTCCAGTCTGCTGCCATTTCCTCCCTTGTACATCTCATCACCTTACTTTTACCCATATTTATCTTCAACTTCATTCTTTTGCACAACTTCCAAAGCTCTGTCACTAACTTAATCAATCCCTCCTCTGATCCTGCCACTAGCGCAATATTGTCAGCAAACAACAACTGGCTTATCTCCCACTTTTCTCCATTTTATTTATCTCCAATTCTTGACTTTTAGGTGGGTAGAATAGAGGAGGATATAATTGAACCTTTTGGAAGAAGAAGAGTATGTTGCATGATATTGAAGCTGGAGAAGGAAATGTGGTTGTAGAATTAAATAAGATAACTGAAAAATAGCAGCATTATTTTAAAGCCCTACTGAACAGGATAATGAAATAATAAGAGATGAGCTAGAAGAAACATTGAAGAGTATAGAAAATTATAAAGCCACGGGATGTGATGCTTTACCAAGAGATGCTGGTAAAAGAGGGAAGTGACAATCTAAAGGAGAGGATATTGTAAACTTTCAACAAGGACCGGAGAGAAGACACTGTTACAGATAATTGGGGTAAAACCATCATACTACCAATCTGTATAGGAAAAGAAAATTCGGGACAGTGTGGTAATTATAAAGCTATCTTTCTCATTAACCGCATATTTAAACTTTATGAAAGAGTTCTTAATAAGAGACGAAACTAGGGAAAAGAACATTTTGAATATTGAAAGAACAGAAGTACATTGGATCCTATTTTTATATTGAAAATGGTCATGAAAACTGAAAAATATCAAGGTACTTCACAGAAGTATGTTCCCTATATCCTATTCTAAAGAATGTATTCGAATAGAGGCATAGAAAACAATATTCTAATCAGTCTTGGTACCAACATTAATATATACTTCAGAAAGTTGGACATTAATATCAAGAGACAGGATCAGAATTCATTGAGCAGAGGTGAGATACCTGAGAGTAATAATCAATAAAACTAGAAGAGATTGAATAGAAATTATGAAATAAGAGAAATTACTGGAGTAATATCAGTTAAAATCAGAATAGAGAAGGCACAACTAAGATGGCTTGGACATATAGAAAGAATGAGTGAAGAGAGAATTACAAAGAAAAAATGGAACTGGAGACTAGAAGGGAGAATATCTAGAGGAAGAGCGAAATGGAGATGGAAGGGTGGAGTGGAGGAAATCCTGGAAGCAAATGGACTTGGGACGTTGTAGGAGATGAGAGATGAAGAAAGCTTTTTAAAGGGGATCTGGACTGGAGGAGATTTATGGACGGTACCTGACAGGCAAAAAGCTACCTTGGAGCAGATGAAATAAAGTAAAGTGAAGTGAATTTAATGAAAGAAACTAAAATTCCCACAGTTTTGATGGTGCAACAGAATATTGATAAGGAAGAGCTTATCTATCTATATACCATGGTAATTCTCCTTCCCTTATAGAGGACGGTTACCCAGTCAAGGCATGCACCCACTCCCACCTAGTTCCACTCACCATCCACTACCCTTGTTAACCTCTCATTTTAACTTTATTGTGGATGAAGGGTCGTCCCTGTCTCCCACCTACCGCCTGGGTAAGAAAATAATGCAGCAAGACACAGTACATTCACAGCAGGGGCCGCGCTCACTTACAAAGTCGGACCCTCCCTCCTTGTCTCCTTATGCGGAAAATGAAGACAGGGAAAAATTCCCTTCGGGGCTGATGGTCAAAATATATCCATTATACAAAACATTCTTCTACTCACCCACTATCCCTTTGCCATCTCTCTTCTCTGTTAAACAGACATTCCCCATTTTGCTCGGAGCCCTCACACCACATTCATTCATCTTATCCACCATCATTCCCTCACGTTCATTTCATCTTCCTCTGCCTTCAACATTCCTTTTGCTAATCTTTTTCCACTACATTCTTTCCATGTTCCCAAACCCTCTCTAGTAAGTAATCCTTCATTTTAGAACTATTCTCCCAGCTCTTTCTGTCCACCCTCGGTGCTCACTTCCTCACCTGCCTCATTTCTCACTTCTATTAATATCCTTGTAACCTTACCCTTGTTTTTAAGACACTTCATCTCAAACACATCTAATTTTTTTGCTTCTGCCCTTTTCTTAAATTCCAAAGTCGCTGCACCACATACAGTGCCGTAGGTACAATTTCTTTTTTTTCACTCTCATATAATTTTCTTTTTGCATCCATTCCTAGGTGTCTTTTTCCAAATTTTTTTTTCCTCATGACCTTTTCTCAATCCCACAGGACTTTTTATTTGTTTCTACTCAATCAGCAGTTTACCCAAATATCTAAACCATCGACTTTCTCTAGCCTCTCTCCTATAAAACTTACCTCCAACTCGCTGCCACGCCTCTTCCATTTTGAACATCTTAATTATCTTACTTTTACCCACAGATACCTCTAACTCCTATTGCAAACCTTTCCAAAAACTACGTCGCCTTACTGCCTTACATCCCTCCTCTGATTTAGTATTGGATTAAATGATGATCATGTTATTGTGCAGGTATTTAATTGGCACGCTCAGTAGCAAACAATCATTGCTTCTAGGGACTGTTTTTGAGCCTCTACTCCGGATAAGTTACAACAAATCATTTTGTTATATGTTACAGAATATCTTTACCTCTAGAGGAATAATGCAACTTGTTGTATAAACGGACTGTCCTTCCTTTCTGCTGCTTTCTTGTAAAACTGTCCTGTACCACTCATTTGTGTTATAGTATTTCTTTTCGCCTGTGTTACTTGAGGATAGGAGGCATGAAACAATTTTCCTACGAGTGTTTCTTTTGTGTGTGATTTCACCTTGCTCGTTGGATCACGTTATGTTTGGAGTCGTGGACAGCTATTTCCCTCTTCGGTAAGAGAGCTCCAGAGCTCGTATATGACCGATCTACGGGCCAATGCTGTGACCTTACACGCACACACACACGCCCAACTCCCCGCTCACGAGAGTTGGGAAAGTAACAAACTGCAGCGCAGTGCGATACTGAAATTATCTCAGGCCTGGGTGGCAATTTGATCCCGGCCCTCCGTAAGTTGGCAGCCGGGAACCTCCACTGTGTGTGTGTGTTAAAGTGTTTCCCTGTGTGTGTGTGTGTGTGTGTACGGTGTGTGTGTTGTGTTGTGTGTGTGTGTGCGATTGGGCGGTGTCGTGGTGTGTGTTGTGTGTGTGTCGTGTGTGTGTTGTGTCCTTATGTGTGTGTGTGTGTTGCGAGTGGTGTGTGTGTGTGTGTGTGTGTGTGTGTGTGTGTGTGTGTGTGTGTGTGTCGGTGTGTGATGGTGGTGTGTGTGTGTGTGTGTAGTGTTGTGTGTGGGCCTTTGTGTGGTGTGTGTGTGTGGTGTGTGTGTTTATCTAATCGTATTCCTACGGGAAGGGGAGCTATTCTCGTGATTTGTCCCGTCTTTTGTATCTACGTAGTGTCTAGTTTGCTTTCAAATTCGTTTATAGTTTTTGCACATAATATGTGTTTACCACAATTCATTTGCAGATTATCACCACACTATGGTGCAAAAACTATTTATTTTTTCCAGGTTATTCTTCTATAAACTATTTTTTTTTAAGTCCCCTTGTATTTTTTCTTATCTCCAATTTAGTAAGTCCTTTCGATCAAGTAATATGTGCCTTTCGTGATTCTTTAATTTGGTCCAAACAGGTCGCCTCTTTTTCTTCCATTTGTTTCCAAAGTAGGTAATATTAGTTTTAGCCATTGT
>NC_134798.1:15509613-15529613 GCF_046742065.1 Oratosquilla oratoria
AAGAAGAGAGTGTTTTGATGTTTGACAGTGAGAGCGACGACGCCGTTCCTGTAAGCTGTTCTTAAATGGAGGGAAAGGGAATAACAGGAGGAAGAGGAAGAAGAGGAACAAAAAGAGTGAGAGAAGGATGAGGAGGAGAAGGAAGAGGATGAGGGAGGAAAAATTGTGGTTAAAGAGAAAACAGTCAAGAGAAGAAAGAAGAGTTGAAAATAGAAGAGCAAATAAAGAGGAAGTGAAAGTGGGGGACGAGGAGGAGGAAGGAGAGAGGGGAGGAAGAGGCAAAATGAAAAAAAAAGAGCAAGAAAAAAAATGATAGTGTAGAGAGTGGAATTAAAAGACAAATAAGGATAGAATAGAATGAAAGCTGTGGAGAAGAGAAAGATAGGTGGGAAGGAGAGGTAAAATGAAGATGAAGGAGAATGGAATAAAGAGGAGGAAATAAAATCGAAAGGTTGAAGCATAGATGAAAGGGAAGAGGAAAAATATATCAAAGTGATGAAACAAAGTGGCAATATATAAAATGAGGAAAAAAAAGGGGGGGATGGGAGGAGTACAGACAAAAATAAAGGAAAAATTGTAGAGTCGTAGAGGAAAGAAGTAGAGAGAGAGAGAGAGAGAGAGAGAGAGAGAGAGAGAGAGAGAGAGAGAGAGAGAGAGAGAGAGAGAGAGAGAGAGAGAGAGAGAGAGAGAGAGAGAGAGAGAGAACAAGGGATGAGGTGACAGAAGAGAAAGAAGAAAAAGTAAGACATGAAACAGAGGAAAAAAGAAAAGAAAAACGCGGGGAGATAACACAAATATGATGAGAAGCAGAAGAATGTGGGGAAGGAGATACGGGGGGGGAGCAAGGGGGAGAGGAGGGAGAGGAGGTGCAGGGGGAGGGGAGGGGAGGGGAGGGGAGGGGAGGGGAGAGGAAGGGAGGTCACAGGGAGACAAAACATCTACGTGACTTTTCATTGCGCGTCACTTTCTGGATATTCTGGGGCCCTGAGGATCCAAGGCTCCAGTTGTTCGGGGTCCAGGATTCCGTGGAGAGGAGTGGGTGGGTGGGAGGGGGTGATTGATAAAGAGACTGAGACGTACACATGTGTGTGTGTGTGTGTGTGTGTGTGTGTGTGTGTGTGTGTGTGTGTGTGTGTGTGTGTGTGTGTGTGTGTGTGTGTGTGTGTGTGTGTGTGTGTGTGTGTGTGTGTGTGTGTGTGTGTGTGTGTGTGCGTGTGTGTGTGTGTGTGTGTGTGTGTGCGTGTGTGCGCGTGTGCACATTTACCTAATTGTGCATTACCAGACGAGCTTCATGCTCGAATGGCATTGTTTTACAGTTCACCCCTTCCTCCTCACGCAATGTTTAATTGTCCGAGTCAACCCTGAACTTGTGAACACATCTAACCGATGCTTTGACCATCAGAAGATTATATCGGTCTGTAGCCCAACTCGTGTAAGCAAAGGTGATGTATTCTATCCAGTGTCCCAACCCCTTGTATTACCTACTACCCTTATCACTGGATTTTTTTAAATTTTCTTTTTGCGCATTTGTTGCACTGTAGCCTCATCCCCATCCTTTTTTTCCTCAATTTAGTTAGTTAGAGGGCGGGATAGATAAGATGGGGGAGAGGGAGGGAGGGGGGGATTTGGGGATTTAGTGGAAGGAAAGAATGAAATGGAAGGAAGTATGAGTTATGATAGATGTGGGGCAGACCCACTTGCCCGGTTATTTTTGTAGTCTCGTGGACTTCGGGATTTCCTCAATTGTAGGTGAGACAAGAGCTTTAGTTTTTTTTCTTTATTCTGCACAGATAAACCTTATAGAATCTGTATCTGCGCTACGGATACTTGATCATGTTCTTAATTCTTATAATTATGTGTGGACTCCAAGCTCTTGGATCTTCATTATTGAGTAATCAGAAGTTTCATGGTATCTCCATCTATAGGCTATGCTTAGAAAATAAAAAAAGAATCACGTTTGAAAACCGTGACTTCAATTTTCCAACAATACTTCTTGCGGGGTTGTCAATCTCTGCCTTCATGTTCTGAAGTTGACCTAGACTTCTCGTTTCCTTCTTTAGAGGAAGGAGATTTCGGTTGCCAGGTTAATGTGTATTAGATTTTTGCCTTTTTTCATTATTTATCATTTATTTATTTTATTTACCGTTTATTTATCTATTTTAAGTTACCGTGGTGAGGTAGCTTAGTTTGTGTCCACATTTCTTTAGAACGCAGTTAGTTAGAAACTTGATATTGGTTCAAGGGCTTCTTTGGCTTTAGTTTGATCAGCTTGTTTCTATCTTCTTTCCCTGAAAGTGTTTAACTTTCCTGTTTCTTTTGTCGCGTTCACAACTTCTTCTACAACAAGGCCTTCCTCCGGTTCTCCTTCGTCCACTCTCTCACGTCTGTGGCAACACGGTGCCATTGCTGCAGTGTCCCCTTATTCCACATAGCTTAATTGTAAATAAAAATTTTAATCTTGGTAAAATCAATATTGTACGTCAATTATAAGCAAATCATATATTGTAAATATTGTACCACATTCAAGGATGGCCATCGTATTGTGGAATCTATTTGTAGATAACATTATTTGCATACTTTGTACAGAACATTAGTGTATTCATCGTGTATTATGTATGTCATGGCGGACGGGCAAATAAAGTAAGAGTCTAAAAAAAATCTAAAATTCTTTGATCCATATCTTATGAAGACTTCACAGATCGTGAAGTAGTAACACTCCTACTACACGTCACTTACTCCTGTTACTCCATGAGCTGTTCTTCGTTATGTTTTGTATTTAATTATCTATGTTTCTGGTTGTATGTGCATAAGACAGATTTGTCTTTTCTTTCATTCGTATATCTTTTTCTTATCGACGTCTCCCTCCCTTCGGACTCTGGAATGTTCATTTATTTTTTATTTCAATAGCTGACATGCTTACCTGTTCGTGAGTCTGTTGGTCTTCACATTATGTCCTTTATTCATTTGTTTGAGTTTCTGTGACTGGTATTGAACCAAAAAAAGTTTCGTTGGGGTTTCTTTCTTTTTTGGTATACGTATACCTGTTCATCCCTCCCTTGCATATTTTGTTTGTGTTATGCAATCCAGCATGTAATTTCTTTATCTGAAGCATAATTTGTCTACTTTATGGTCTCCTTCTCTCATTTATTAACTGCATATCTTACGAAGTCTACTTCGGGAAGATGGTACTTGAAAAAGTTGTAATAAGAGAAACGTCGTACAAATACAATGAAGGCTCCGTCCACACATGGTGTTTAACTCGTCAGTCTTGTCGGCAACTGCTACTTTCATGAAAAAAGATGGATGATTAAAACTCTGGTAGAGGTCCCAGTTTTAATCCTGACCAATTTTACACAAAGGTTCTTCAGATTCCTCTGAAGAATAAACTCAAACCCAACTTCTTCATCTTGTGACAATGCCTCAACGTGTGACGATCCATTTCAAGATGTCACGAAAAGTAGGATCAATGTTGTCTTTAAACTCACTATCTCCTCCAGATTGTATTTGTACATATGTGTATTTCTATCTCTTTATAGGTGTGAGTTTGTGTGGATGGGCGTGTACCTGTGAGTCTGTGTCATTGTGTTCAGATGATCATACGTGGCAGGTGTGTGTGTGTGTGATTCACCATGGTCTTGGATCACGTGTTGGACTCGTGATCGACAGTTATCAACCTCCTGGATGAGAGCCCAGAGCCCGTATGACCATTCTATGGGTAATACTGTGACCTTACACGCACACACACTCCCAACTCCCCGCCCACGAGAGTTGGAGTAACACCCCGCAGCGCAGCGATACTGAAATTATTTCAGCCCTGGGTGTATGTGTGTGTGTGTGTGTGTGTGTGTGTGTGTGTGTGTGATTGACAGACAGACAGACAGACAGACAGACAGACAGATAGTCAGACAGACAGACAGACAGACAGACAGACAGACAGACAGACAGACAGACAGACAGACAGACAGACAGACAGACAGACAGACAGACAGATAGACAGACAGGCAGACAGGCAGACAGACAGAGAGACAGACAGACAGACAGACAGACAGACAGACAGACAGACAGACAGACAGACAGACAGACCTCCATGTTTGACTGCTTGATAGAGGTGCTTCCATCTAGCCACTGATGTGCGAACCGGTCCACGTGGTTATTACATTGGCGGAGCAATTAAGTTATGTTTGCGGCATTCGTGTAATTTACTCTGATGAGCGGGTCTGGTCGTAATCATCGCACGGCTTTTAGGCGACACGACGCAACAAAAAATAACCGGTATTTTTCTGACGGATGCGTATTGCGGAAGGAATGAGTATATTGAGGGAATTAGCGGACGTGTGCCTCTCCAAGTCCGGAATCTATTATCTGCTAAACGGACTTCCGATAAGCGAGGGAAAATAGTCTTCGTAGATTAGCCAAAGTGTGACATGGGAATAGAATGTTTGTAGAAAAATCCACGAATTTTGTTCGGCGTGAGAGTGTGTGTCTGTGTGTGTGTGTGTGTGTGTGTGTGTGTGTGTGTGTGTGTGTGTGTGTGTGTGTGTGTGTGTGTGTGTGTGTGTGTGTGTGTGTGTGTGTGTGTGTGCGTGTGATTCACCATGATCTTGGATCACGTGTTGGGCTCGTGATCAACAGTTATCAACCTCCCGGATGAGAGCTCAGAGCTCGTATGACCAATCTATGGGTAATGTTTTGACCTTACACGCACACACACACCCAACTCCCCGCCCACGAGAGTTGGAGTAACAACTCGAAGCGCAGCGATACTGAAATAATTCCATCCCTGGGCAGGATTCGAACCAGATACCGCCGGTACCGCCATACTGACAGTCTGGGACTCTACCAACCGCGCCACCGAGTCGTGTGTGTGTGTGTGTGTGTGTGTGTGTGATTCACCATGGTCTTGGATCACGTGTTGGACTCGTGATCAACAGTTATTAACGTCCCGGATGAGAGCTCAGAGCTCGTATGACCGATCTATGGGTAATACTGTGACATTACACACCCCTAACTCCTCGCTCCCGAGAGTTGGAGTAACAACCCGCAGCGCAGCTATACTGAAATTATTTCAGCCTAGGGCGGGATTCGAACCCGGACGGCCGTAGTGGCAGGCGAGAACTCTAACCACACACACACACACACACACACACACACACACACACACACACACACACACACACACACACACACACACACACACACACACACACACACACACACACACACACACACACACACACACACACACACACACACACAATGTGATTTGCCTTAGGTCAAACTCGATGGAAATATTGATGTTCAAGTGGGCGAAGAAAAATATAACATATGGCAAAGGGACAGAAGAGGAAAAATTTGGAGTGATGACGGCAGTGAACAGAAGCATTAACGAGGAAAGAGTAGAAATGGGAGAAAAAGTGGTCGTGATAATGAATATGAGGTTTGTAAGAACATCTTTGCCCAGAGAAGAGATACCAGATGTATATATATGCGGAAAAAACACCAAGGAAAAAGATAAGGTGATGACCAAGCGCTTTTGTCTATTCAGACATCCTGAGGGTACCCTGAGGATGTCTGAATAGACGAAAGCGCTTGGTCATCACTTTATCTTTTTCCTTGGTGGTTTTTCCGCATATTTAGAATCACGAGTTTATGTGATTTCTCATGCATATATATATATATATATATAATATATATAAATATATATATATATATATATATATTATTCAACCACAAACAACTTTTAAATTCCATGCCAGCGATTCTTCAGTCTCGATTGCGATGGCATGGAATTAAAAAGTGTTTGTGGTTGAATAATATCAATTGATCGCTGGGAACCATTCAGTGTAGATGTATATATAGATATATATATATATATATAATATATATATATTATATATATATATATAATATATATATATATATATATATATATATAATTCCCATGGGGAATTATAGGTTCTTTTCCGGTTTCGTTTGTGGTTACACAGAACAACAATTTATTTTTACTGGAGATGTGTAAAGTGATTTAGACTAATTTGGGTACGCTGATTTCAAAAATCATAACCGTTTTGCTGTATCACGTCAGGATTTTCAGTGACAGAAATATTCCCATTGCCTAGAAGTCAGGATTTCAATGAAATTTACAAAAAATTATTTATTCATTTATTTCATCATGAATGCTTCAAAATTATAGAAATTACAAAAAAACTCCACTAGAATGTAATTAAAAATGCTTTAGGCATTGTGTATCCTCAACTGGTGTTGAAAGCATACATTTTACAGAAGTCGGGATGGTTAATCCAAACTCGATACAAGGTTCCTTTCCTTTATTCAAAGGATTCACACAAGTATAACTACATGTCTTTTCTATTTTATACAGTTAATTGTCTATATCACTACCCTTTTTGCACAATCCTTGGCATCGCACCAACTGGTGGTCCTGCCCGGTGCGTCTCAGTGTGATTCAGCGGAAACGCTGGATATGCAAAATTTCCAGGTCCCAGCAATTATATTTACACTGTTTTCAGTGGGAGTATTTGGTCTCCCACAACCAATGTTCTTATCTTAATTATTAATTACATCCCATTTATTTATCATATAATATTTCCAAGGGGGAAAAGCTCGTTGTTATTGGGTTGTTCAACAATGTTGTGAGTTGGTGGTCGACTGCACTTATAAGTGTGCGTTCGTGTGTGTGTGTGTGTGTTGCCTGGTGGTCGCGCTGCTAGAGATTGATTGGGTCAGCGATTTGTGTGTTGCATTGGACCTCGTGATGCTGAGTCGGCGTTTGATGCTTGTGGTGGACAGTGAGTGAGGAAGTGGGTTATATGACTGGGGTTATATTACTCGTCTTGTATATGAGGCGTATACAATTTGGCTTTGCGTTTGTGCTGCTCTGTGTCAGTTTCACGATGCAGGAACCAGCAGAAGTCGCCCATCATGTTCGGGTTGTGCCGCCCTTGGTAACGCGTCTCCATGAGTGAAATCTCTTGGTGGAATCGCTCGCCGTGCTCGTCCGAGACAGCTCCCAAGTTGTCAGGGAAGAAGTTCAGGTGCTGGTGTAGGAAATGGATTTTCAGGGACATCCTGGAGCCAAGTTTCCTGAAGGACTCCAGCAGCTGCTGCACTATTTCTTCATAGTTGTCCGCGCGCTCGTTCCCCAAGAAGTTGTCCGTCACAGCTTTGAAGCTCCTCCACGCTGCCAGCTCTTTGGGGTTTAGAGTTGTCGGAAAAGTTTCGTCCTTCATAATCTGTCGGATTTGCGGTCCAACAAAGACACCAGCCTTGATCTTGGCCTCCGACAAGGTGTTGCCAAACTTCTCCTTGAGGTATAAAAACCCACGCCCATTCAGATCCATTGCCCGTACAAAACTTTTCATCAAGCCGAGCTTTATGTGGAGTGGTGGAAGGAAAATCTTGGCTGGGTCGACAAGGGCGACATGCTTCACGTTGTGTCGACCAGGTACATGCTCCTTTTGCTCTTCCCAATCTTTCTTCGTCCAGTGATTCTTGTCGTCTCTGCTATCCCAGAGACAAAGGAAGCACATGTATTTCGTGTAGCCTGACTGCAGCCCTAACGACAGAGCCACCACTTTCAAGTCTCCGCAGATGTGCCAGTTGAAGTCATTGTACTTGATGGAATCAAGCAGCTGCCGCATAGTCTCATAGGTCTCTGTCATGCCGAACGCGTGAGCCAGTGGGACTGATGGTTTCTCGTTGCCATTGTGGAGCAAAACAGCCTTCAAGCTGTTCTTCCCCGAGTCGATGAAGAGGCGCCAGTCTGCAGGATCGTGATCACACCCAAGTTCTTTCAACAGACCGTTGATGTCACTGCAGAATGTCATCGTGTCTTCCATCTCAAAGAACTCAGCCATGTCTCTGTGACGTGCTCTGAACAAGGATATCTTGGTGTTAGGTTCAAGTAGATTCCACTGCTGCAGCCTTGATCCAAGCAGCTCTGCCTTCGACTTTGACAGCGAGAGATCTCTTACAAGATCATTTAAGTCTCCCTGGTTCAGAAGGTGTGGTTCTTGAGTGTCGGGTTCAAAAGGTTCATCATCACCATCCTCTTCACCACTGCTTACAGCCATGTTCTGGTCAGCTGGAGGTGTTGGAACGGGGTTCTCGTCATCATGAGGCACAGGTTTACGAGCAGAGACGCAGTCAGCGTACTTGATGTGACCTTTATTCTTCTTGTTGAAGCCGGCGATGCTTGTGCAGCAGAAATAACAATCATCATGATGATTCTGCGACTCACGCCATATCATGGGCACCGCAAATGGCATGCTCGCGCGCTTGCCCACCAACCACTGAGTCAAGGCTGTGTGGCAGCTTGTGCAGCAGATGTGTGGTGCCCAGCTCTGTTCTTGGTCCCCCACCTTACACCCGAAGTAGTGAAAGTAGGCGGCCTTCATTTTCACTGCTGTAGATATACTTCGCCGTTGATCTTTTTTGGTATACCGACCACAGACATAACAGAAGTTGTCAGGATGATTGGTACAGGAACGCCTACTCATCTTTATCTGAAAGAAAGAAATATAACACAAGTTAACAACAATTGTACGAAATAGACATGTTAAAGACATATGCAAATTTCATTGAAATCCTGACTTCTAGGCAATGGGAATATTTCTGTCACTGAAAATCCTGAGGTGATACAGCAAAACGGTTATGATTTTTGAAATCAACCTACCCAATTAGTCTAAATCACTTTACACATCTCCAGTATTTTTTTTTAATTTGTTGTTCAGTGTTATCAGCAATTTATTAGATCTGGTTTTGTGATATTTTTGCATATATATGTATATGTATATATATATATATATATATATATATATATATATATATATGTATTGTAAGAGGCCGGTAGATAGAGGTACGAATGCTAATAAAGTTAGGAAACACTAGGGTATTGAAATGCTGATTCAGCGAGTCAGACTCGCGTTAGCTCGGCATCAACTGTTTTTATAAACAGGCGCCGTTCTGTCTGTATAAACACGGCCGACGGGAGGTGACTGTTGTAATAATCGCTGATGTAATCAAAACACTCTGTGAGCGCAAGTTATTTTCGTTTGACAAATGCTGAGGTAAACGATATTGCTTGTGACATTGTAACGGCTTTCCGGATTGGAGAAAAGGTGGAAGAGGAGGAAAAAATATTGGTGCATGAATTCAAAGTCACGCCCATAAGGAGTGACATTTATTTGAGAAGTCAGAGGAGATTGGATTAGAAAAATTAGTGACGTCAGACGAAGGTGGCTTGGCGTATAGGAGAGGGATCTCGGGGGCAGACGAGGGAGAGAGATCCTGGGTGTAACCAAGACAGTTTAATTGTAGTGGAAAGAAAAGAAAAGAACTAATTAACTTTCCTTAACCTCAGGACTGGTCTGAATTACATGGGAAATACAAGGCATGGGGCCTACTGCATAAGAGGACCTTGAAAAGTTATTGGAACTGGCGTAACGAAGGCTAGGGGCCTTGTGAGTGGAATTACGAGACTAATAGAAGTGTAAACGGTCGAGAACCGATAGTGGTGGTGACAGTGGTGACAGAGGAGGTGAAATATATATATATATATATAGCAGATTCTCACTAATACACACGGAGTTAAACACGACAGCATTTTGGCACTGGTTAATCTTCTTACTGAGATTTTCAATTTTCCTCACAGTAGGTCTCATTTCAGGAGGGTGGGCAAATACAAGCCTTCCAAATTCTTCCATATTTAATTAACGTTTCGACTTCAGGGAGTCATCTTCAGAATAGTTACAAGAGAAAAGTCACAATTTTCAAAGCTACATGATTCACAATTGACAATGGTGTACAGACAACATGGGTTTAAATATGGGCCGCTTGGGAACGGTGCATGGTTCGTGACCCGCTACGTAGCCGGCACTACGTCTTGGAGGGAAGGGGAGGAGGGGAGGGGGAGGGGGAGGAGGAGGGAGAGGGGGGGAGTCAGGTAAGGTAGGTCTTCTCGCTGGGTCACCACGCTGGTCATGTGGGGGTTGGTGAGGTGTAGGAGGGGGAGGGGGAGAGGAAGGAGGTGGGTGTTGCTGTTGTTGGGCGACAGCCCCTCTTCATCCCTTTATGTAGAAAAGGAGAAGACGGGGAGAAGTCCCTTCGGGCTGTGTCAATTTAGTTCTCACACATACTCCTTCACCCCCCATCCACTCCCCTCATGCATCGCAGCAGTCATCCATACACAACCATTCTTCATTCACCCCTATCTTCTGTCCTCTCCCGTCCTTCCTCAACAGATATTCCCCTATTTCCCAATGCCCTTTTTACCCCATCCATCCATCCCATCTTAGGTCGCTCCCTCATGTTCACTCCTTCCACCTCTGTCTTCCATAACTCTTTTACTAATCTTTCTTCATTCATTCTTTCCATGTGTCCATACATCCCAATACTCTTTCATCAACCCTATCTCCCAGCTCCCTTTCCATTCCCGTTCTCCTCCTCACCTCCTCATTTCTCACTCTATCAGCTTAGTAGCCCCCATCATACATCTCAGGCACCTTCCTCTTCAACTAACTCTCAAGACATTCTCCATTGTCTCGGAATTTCCTCCCACGGGACGTTCCCATTGTCTCCAGTGACCAGAGGGCTGGGCCTTTAGGGCAACTCCCGAACACCTGCTCGGACACTAGACCTCGCGCTTCGGGAAAACCCCCAACACCTGCGACAACAATAGACTCGGCTCCAGTCACCGTCGCCAACCGACTCGACAAACTTTTTTTTAACCGATCAGCATATGGCACCACTTGCAAATAGTGTAAAATATATATTCTGGCAACCCCTCAAGTCTTCCTCGGAGGTTGCATGTATGTATAACCCAGGGAACACTGGAACATCAAAGCAAAGGCAACTCCCAGAGTTTCCCAAAGTTAGTATTCAAGGTAGACAACTAACTACAAATTTACACACACACACACACACACACACACACACACACACACACACACACACACACACACACACACACACACACACACACACACACACACACACACACACACACACACACACACACACACACACACACACACACACACACACACACACACACACACACAGTCGAAATATACAGTTTCTCTTTATTTCCGTTATTATTTCTCCGATAGTGGGTTTACAGTGAACTTTTATAAATGTGTTATAACATACCAATCTTCATATATACATATATATATATATATATATATATATCTATATATATATATATATGTATATATGTACAGTATATATCAGAATGTCTCAACATATATATATACATATATATATGAGAGAGAATGTGGGTGGGGAAGGGCAAACGAAGATGTGTTAGGAATAGAGTTTATTGCCCTAACGTTGCGACCAACTTGGTCTTCTTCAGAGGACTACAGCATTACAGACGGATCACAATTCTTATATTCGTAGTGAGAGGGAACCCGCCAAGGTATGAGCGTCATGTTTTCCCTTTGGCTAACGGAGGTTTGATCACCAGGACAACGAGGAAAGCCAAGAAGATCTACGATGGCTCAAACGTCCGGACCCCGGGAAAGGATAAGTCTCGTTTTATTTCTGTCCCTAATTCTATAAACACCATAGCTATTGATGATTATTTGTTAAAAGGTGGAATAAATATAGCAAAAATATCTTCCAATAAGATAGGAAAAATATTTAAGAAACATAATAATATGCGTAATAATCTCAGTGTCATTTACCGTATTCCATGCAACGGTTGTCCATCATCTTATTTCGGTGAGTCAGGTCGAGGGTTCAATAAACGCTTGAATGAACACAAAAACGATCTCAGGGCTCATAGAACATCTAACTCCCTGGTTCGTCACCTGGACAAATGTGGACATCTACCTGATTGGAACAACGCAGAAATTCTACACGAGGGATTTGAGAAGAAAATGAGAAAAACTGTGGAAGCTGCACATATCGCCGCCAACAAGAACAACAACGACAGAGACGGATTTAAATGCCTCTCGAAAGCAGCAAGTGTCCTAATAATTAAATCGTTAGCCAAAGGGAAAACATGACGTTCATACCTTGGCGGGTTCCCTCTCACTACGAATATAAGAATTGTGATCCGTCTGTAATGCTGTAGTCCTCTGAAGAAGACCAAGTTGGTCGCAACGTTAGGGCAATAAACTCTATTCTTCGTTTGCCCTTCCCCACCCACATTCTCTCTCATTTGTCTGAAATAATCTTACATATATATATATATATATATATATATATATATATATATATATATACATATACATAAATATATATATACATATATATATATATACATAGATACATATACACTGAATGGTTTCCATTGATCAATTAATATCTTTCTTCAACCACAAATCACTTTTAATTCCATGCCATCGCAGTCGAGACTGAAGAATCGCTCGATGGAGGCACCCGTTGGAAATTGAAACGTGGACGAACCGAGGATTCGAACCCAGCTAACCCGTAACAAAGTTACAGTGACTTAAACCAATACGCTATCTCTCTTGATAGCGGATTGGTTTAAGTCACTGTAACTTTGTTACGGGTTAGCTGGGTTCGAATCCTCGGGTCGTCCACTTTTCAATTTCCAACGGATGCCTCCATCGAGTGATTCTTCAGTCTCAACTGCGATGGCATGGAATTAAGAGTGATTTGTGGTTGAAGAAAGATATACATACATATATATATATATATATATATGTATATATATAATATATATGTATATGTATATGTATATATATACATGAGTATGTATATATACATATATATATATACATATAATATATATATATATAATATATGTATATATGTGTATATATATGCACGAGTATGTATATATATATATATATATATATATATATATATATACACACAGTATGTATATTTATATATACAGTATATATATATATAATATATATATATATATATATATATATACTGTATATATATATATATATATATATATATATATAGTATATATATGTATATATATACAGTATATATATATGTACTTATATATATATATATATATATATGTATATATATATATATATATATATATATATATATATATACTGTACTGTATTTACTGTATATGTATATCAACGTGCGTATGTGACACATATGGATTAGCTCGACAAGGTTGCTCAAGTTGGGCTCACGAGTCTATTCAAATGACGATCTCGATTGCAGATAATCAGATTCAGCTTCTAATGAATCCCTCCCCGACAGCGCGGCTCGGCGAAGCGGAGCGGCTTTCTCGCGCCTTCCGCCTTCCGCCTTTCGCCTTCCGCTTCTACTTCGTCACGTCGAGTCGCCCAACTTCGTCTCCCCTCTCTCCTCTCCCCTCTCTCCTCTCCCCTCTTCATAGGGTCTGTTCCATTCCCTACTCTCTGTTCTTCCTAGTTTCTTTTTTTCACCGTTTTCTTCTCTTCTATTTTCTTTTCCTTACTTTTCTTTTTTCTATCGGTTTTGGTCTCGTGCAACTATTCTTTACCTGTAAATTCTCATCCTCCTTCTTTCCCCCTCCCACATCCCCCCCCTCATCCTCCCTCTCTTCCCCCACCGTCTCTCTCGTTCTCCACCCTCAACTTCTCTATTCCCCCTTCCCTCCCTCCATTACATTGTCAATCCAATTTGTGTGTCCGTTCTTCCCTTTCCATCTTTCTGTTGTCTGTTCTCCATCCCCCTCCCTTTTACCCCCCCTCCCCCACACACCATCTGTATTTCATTCCTGTTTTCCCTTCTCATCCCTCCTCCCCTTCCCTCCTTCCCTTCGCCTTTGATTGGGTCTCGAAAAACAAAACGGACATTTAGCGAATCAGCTCCTCCCTTCCTCCCTCCCTCTCTCGTTTCTTTCTTCATTTCCTCCCTCCCTCCCTCCCCTCCCTCCCTCGTTTCTTTCTTCATTTCCTCCCTCTGTCCCTCCACTTCCCTTCCACTTTTCTTACTTCACCCACTTTCCTTCTCATTTCTTCCTTCGTATCACCCCCTCTTCCTGCTCTTTTTTCTTCTTCCTACCATTCCTCTCTCCTCCCTCCTCCTTCCACCGTATTTGTCCTGTTATTTCCATCCTCCCTCCCTCTTTCCCTTCCTCCCTCCTCCCCTCCATATCTCCCCTTGTCTCTCTTTCCTACCGCCCTCTCCCTCCTTCCCTCCTTATTTCTCTTCTTCTTCTTTCCCTTCTCCCTTCTTTCTTTACCTTCCTCTCTCTTTCCCCCTTGTTCTCTTCTTCCCTTCTTCCCTCCCTATTTCCCCATGTTTCTCTATCCTCCCTTCTCTCGTCCTTTCCTCCTTATTTCTCCTCTTCTTTCTACACTTAACCCCTCTTTCCTTGCCTCCCTTCCTCTCTCCTCTCCTTGCCTCTCTTCCTCTCTTTCCTTCGCTTACTCATTCCTCACTGATTGATTGACTCAATCACTCACTCCCTCACTCCCTTCCTTTCCTTTCCTAGCCCTTCCCTCCCCCCCTCTCTCTCTCTCTCTCTCTCTCTCTCTCTCTCTCTCTCTCTCTCTCTCTCTCTCTCTCTCTCTCTCTCTCTCTCTCTCTTCCTTCCTTGTCTCTCTCCATACTTCCCTTTTCCTTTCCATTACATCCCTCATAATCCCTTTCTCTCTCTTTTTTCTCTATTACCTCTTTACCTCCCCCGCACTCCCGCTCATCATTCCTTGTCTCATTTCCTTCTTTCCCTCTCTACTCCTTTTAGTCCCTTGTTAGAAGAAAGTATCTTACACGTCACAGGACGTCATAACTACACGTCAAAGGACGTCACACTACGAGAAGATACATCTCAAGCATACGACGTCGCGTACGTTGCAGCAGCAGCACCAAATGGCTGTTGAACGTTAGGTCTAACCAGAACCAGACCAGAGGTCACTTACAATGGAATCAGGCCGACCTGACCTTGACCTCTTAGGACACCTAGTCCGCACAAGAGACGACCGTTGAGAAAGGTACGTCCACAGAAGGAATTATCCTTATACTTTATTTTTCACCATGTATTTTTAGAATATACCATGTACTTCTATATATCATAAATGTATATTTTTTGTATAATATTGAGTGTATTACTCAACCCTGTAAATACCTACTTCTGTCACATTGTAAATAAAACTGTGCAGCAAAAAACTGATGTAGTGGCAACCGTCACAGCCTTTGTGGTCAGTTGTCTTCCTTCTTACTGGAAATCACGACTGGCTCTGCACAAGACAACTGACTGCGATTTACTAGAGTAAATTCGTAGAACTAAGCAGCCTTTACTAGCTCCGCTACTCTCATCGCCTCCAAAGGTGTGGATGACAACCTTCCACACCCTCCTTCTCTTATTGCATCCTTCCATCTTTCCTTCCTTCTTTCTTTTCTACTTTCTTTTTTCTTCCCTTGCTTCCTGCCTTTCTTTTGTTTCCTCCTCCTCTCTTCTCACATTCTTTCCATTTTTCTTTCTTTTGTTCTTTGTTTTTCCTTCCTCTCCTTCCTCTCCATCTCCCAGCTCTCTTAGTCCCACTCCCTCTCTCTCTCCCTCTCTCCCTCCCTCCCTCCATCCATCCCCTTGGCTCTCTTTGCATATGTAAATGTAGGTTTATCTTGTTTATTAACGTTATGGTGGACGAGAGTTTGTGCGTGTGTGTGTGTGTGTGTATGTGTGTGTGTGTGCGCGCTTGTGTGTGTGGGGGGGGAAAGGAAGGTTGATGAGGTGGAGTGTTTAGAATTAGGAGGATAAGGAGGATGAGGATGAGGATGAGGAGGAAGAGAAAGAGGAAGAGGAAGGAGTTTATACTGATACACCCAGACAGCTATTTAAGTTCCGTAACCCGGGCAAGCCAAAGCAATCCTGATCCATCACTCGCGAACGGCTTCCTCCGAGACCCAGTTCCGGAGGAGAGGAGACTCACCGGGAGGCACCCCAGAATGGCCCCTGAAGGCCGTGGACCGAAGAATTCCAGAAGGGTCTCGTGGGTCTACGGGATGGGGTCCTCACGACACCGGACAAGGTGGCTTCTGGGTCAAGTATGTGTCCTCAGGCCAGATGCTCTTGACTTCGTCGTCTTCCCCGTTAGATGGCAGTAGTGTGGGCTATGAAGCGTCTGAAAGGAGGAATGGATGCCGTGGAGATGAATAAAATAGACTGACGGCAGGTAATGATAGAAAGAAAAAAGGTCCATCGGGTAAGGAAGGGGGTGCCAGGAAGTTGAATAAAATCGCCTGGTGACAGTCAGAATAGAATAAAAAAGTACCACACAGTACGTCAGGGGCTGAAACTATGAAAGTCTTTAAGGGTTAAGCTCAATATAACCACCTTTCGTTAGTCAGAATAAGATGATTACGAGGAACAACACACTTCAGAGGGTTGAAAACCCTTCCCTCATCCTGTGGTTCACCCACTCAGGTGAATTAAATCACCTGACGCCAGTTAGAATATCAGACATAAGCTATATCACCTTGGTGGGGTTTAGGCTGAATCAGCCATAGCTTGTGTAGCTCACCCTTCACCTCCCTGTTAAGAGAAGAGGAAGAGGAAGAGGAAGAGGAGGAGGAGGAGGAGGAGGAGGAGGAGGAGGAGGAGGACGAGGACGATGGCGGTGGCGCTTTCTAGGAGGATCAGGAAGCCCACGATAAGCACGCCCACGGTATATGTGGGCGTGTGGGAGGAATCATCTGATTCAGAAGCCGAGCTTGACTCAGACAGTGTGGGGATGAGGAGGTTGCGATGGGGGCAAAGTAGGATTTGGGGGGCTGGGGGATTTGGGGGAGGGAGGGGGGGAGGGAGTTGTGTCGGAGATACCGGAGATTCAATACATTCTCGGCTGGTCCTTCTCCTTCTGCCTTCCTTCCCCCCCCCCCCGTCCTACCTCCCCTTCCATCTCCCAACTCATCGCGTATCCCCCCCACCCATCCCTTCTCATATTTTTAAAAACTTTCTTCATCTTCTTAATCGTTTCCTATCCCTTCTCTCTTCCTTATTATTTTCCTTCCGTGATTCTTAACCTTATCACCTACCCCTATCTCTCCAGTTTTTTGTTCCCCACACTGAATCCAGGGATGAAGAAGATGATATGAGGAAGATGATATGAGGACAAATAAAGAGGGCATATAGAAAAGAGCGGGTCAGAGGAAGGGGAAGAGGGGAGGGAAAGAGGGGAGGGAAGGAGGAAGGGAGGGGGAGGAAGGATAGAAAGGGTAAGGAGGGAAGATGATAAGATGGGGCACACATTGACAACAGATAAATAGGACTAGAGAGAGGTACAGAGGGAAGGGAGAAGAAAAGAGGAGAATATGTTGAGGGAAAGAGAGAAGAAAAGAGGAGGAGGCGTTAAGGGAAAGAGAGAAGGAGGAAGGGGTAGCAGGAGATGAAGAGAGAGAGAGAGAGAGAGAGAGAGAGAGAGAGAGAGAGAGAGAGAGAGAGAGAGAGAGAGAGAGAGAGAGAGAGAGAGAGAGAGAGAGAGAGAGAGAGAGAGATAAATAAATAGAAAGAAAGATAGATGGATAGATAGATATATAGATAGAGAGAGAGAGAGAGAGAGAGAAACGAGGTAGAGAGAGGTAGAGTGAGGTAAAAAGAGAAAGAGGATGAGGAGGGGGGAAGGGAAAGGTAAAAGAGAGAGAAAGGTCAGAGGGGAAGAAAAAGGGAAGGAAAGGGAAGGAAATGAAAAGGAAAGGGAAAGTGGTGGAATTGAAAGGGGGATAAAAAAAACGGATGAAGATGACAGAAATGGAAGCAAAGCAAAGGGAGAAGAAACAGAGATGAGAAAGGGGGAGAGAAAGAAGAGAATTGGGTTGAGTGAAACTCAGTCGATAAGACAGAATAAAGAGCTGGAGGAGGAAGAGGAAGGAGGATGGGAGGGAGGTAAGAAAGGGAAGGAAGGAAAGGGAAAGGGGGGGAGGACAGATAGATGGAATGGATGGAAGGTTGAGTTAGTTGTTATGGATTGTTGGTCACCGGCGCTACTAGCCTTGTGGACAATATCAAGCCGCCGTCATATCGGGGAAGGTTGGAAGATATTGTATGCTGAAAGTGGCTGGAGGGGTAAGGCAAGGGGGGGGAAGAGGGGAAGGTGAGGGAGGAGAGTGAGGGAAGGAGGGAGAGAGGGAGGAAGAGAGGGAGGAAGAGAGGAAAATGTTAACGGGAAAAGGGGGGAAAGCAGAAAGTCGTGGAGAGATAAAAAAAAAAAAAAAAGGAGGACGGAAAGGAGATAGGCGGAGACGGAAGGAGAACTTTAGCAAAAATGAGGAAAGGAAACGTTAGATAAATGGGGAATGAAAAGAGAAAGAGGGAAGAGAAGGATAGTGAGACATTCAGGAAGAGAGGAAAACGAGAGAGAGAAGAGGTTAAGGAGAGGAGATCGTTACTGACCGTATCAGAAGAGACGTAGAGGAAAGGAACAAGGAAGTGTAGGGCAGAAAGCCAGAAAGGCGAAAAGAAAACAAGAAAACAGATGAAAAATTTGAAACATAAGTAGAAGAAGAAAGAAAGCAGGAGGGATGGATGGAGGAATATGGTAGTGATAAAGAAAGTGGAAGAAGGAGAGGAAGAGAGAAGGAGGGGAGAGGAGAGGCGTGAGGAGGATGGTTGAGGTAGAGGGAGGAAAGATGAGTAAAGGATAGATGGAATACATTGGAGAAGTAGAGAAAGAAAGGAAAAGGAAAATAATCAGAAGAAAAATGAGGATGGAAGAGGGAGGAGGGGATAGGAGGTAGACGAAGGAAAGGATAGCAAAAGGAAGTATTTGAAAAAAAAGAGGTGGGGTGGAGAGGAGAAATGATGAAAAAAGAAAAAAAATAGAGAGCAAGGTACGGAGGAGGAGGAAGAGGAGGAGGAGGAGGAAGAGGAGGAGGAGGAGGAAGAGGAGGAGGAAGAGGAGGAGCAAGAAACTGTGGAGAAGGAAGTTAAGAAAGAGAATAAGGATGAAGGAAAGGAGGAGGGGAAAAGAAGAAATTATGGTGAGAAGGAGGAGGGGAGGGGAAGAGGAGGAAGAGGAGGAAGAGGAGGACGGGGTGGAGAGGAGCAGGAAGAAGATATGGCAAGAGGTAGAAAACTCTCGATAGAGCAGAACCAAGTCTTGGATGTGTGAGGGAGAGGAGGGGAAGGGGGAACCGAGGGAAAGGGGGAGTAGAGGGGGAGGGGAGAGAAGGGATATCGGAGGAGAAGAGAAGTAAGAGCATAGTCAAGGAATGACAGACGACAAGACGCGGCAGGAGGGTGAAGGGGGCGGGGCGAAGGGGGCGGGGCGAAGGGGGCGGGGCGAGGAGTAGCCTAAGAAGATCGTGAATGGAAAAGAAAGAAAGAGATGAGTGGGTGGGGGGGGACGAGGAAAAACGAGGAAGATAGAAGAGCTGGGGACGCAGGTGACAAGAATTGGTGAGGAATTAGCAAAACGAACAGGGCGAGGTGAAGGAGAAGGAGAAGGAAAAACGAAAGGTGGAATGAAAAAAAAAAAAAAACCATCACCGAAAGTGAGAGGAAATGATGAAGAGCATTGCTCAAAGCTTCTACGAATCGAGGTCACACATCTCGGCGGTCTCAAGGCCGCTGTTAGGTCAAGGCTCAATCGAGGTCGAGACGAGGTCGTTCCAGCTTACCTGGACAAGACAAAGACTGCTTTTGGTGAGGAGGGATGTGGAGGAGGAGGGTGGACGAGGGAGGTGAGGAGGGATGTGGAGGGGGAGGTGAGAGACGTGAGGAGATTGGAGGACGTGTCAGGAAACAGGCCAAGGAGATTCAGGACGCGCATCCTTGAATATGTATATGTACATGTACATGTACATGTACGTAAAGCTACACAAACCCGAAAATATATATAGCTTAGATAACACGTTTTTAGGTGGTAATGGACATGGAACTTCCTAGTATAGGCCTTATGGTCTCTTGCATTCTCCTTCATTCTTATGTTCTTATGTATATGTATATGTATATGCATATGTATATGTATATGTATATGTATATGTGTATATGTATATGTATATGTATATGTACATGTACATGTATATGTATATGTATATGTATATGTATA
>NC_134798.1:15534613-15539613 GCF_046742065.1 Oratosquilla oratoria
TTCCGTTTTTGCAAAGTGTGTAGATTGAGAGAAACAAGTAAACGTCTTGGTGTTTTGAAAAATATCATGAGAAATGGGCATGTGAGAATGAATGTAAAGAGATTATATGAAGGGGCGGTTGTGCTTACGGCACTGTGTATGGTGCGAAGACTTAGAATTTAAGAGAGGCAGAAAGGAGTTTAGATATGTTTGAGATGAAGTGTCTGAGAAGTACGGTGGAGGTTACAAGGCTGGATAAAGTAAGAAATGAACAGGTGAGGAAAATAGGAGGGGTGGAAAAGGAGCTGGCAGAGAAGACTGATGAAAGAGTATTGGGATGGTTGGGACACATGGGAAGAATAAATGAATAAAGGTTTGCAGAAGAGGTGTGGGGTGCGCAGAGGTGTATGGAGTGAACTTGAAGGGAAGACCGAGGATGGATGGGGTGAAAGGGGTTTGAGCAAGAGAGGAATGTCTGTTGAGCAAGGAGGGGAGTAGGCAGGAGTTGAAAATGGCTTTGTGTAGATGGTATTTTGGCGCACCTCGAAAGAATTTTCTTCCCGTCTTCTCCATTTTCAATGTCTGTCGAGTAAGGAAGGGAGGGATGGCCGTGTAAATGAAGCAGTCGTATTGTGGATGTGCTGTGTCTTGCTGCATTGCTTCTGACGGGGGTAGTAAGCTGGAGACAGGGATGCCTCTTTATCCACGAGGAGCTAAGTTGAAAGGGTAACAAGGCTGGTGGATGCGAATGGAGTGGGTGGGAGTTGCTGCGTACCTTTGGCTTGTATACCTCCCTTGTAAGGGAGGAAAAAACCCCTTGGTATATAAACAGATAGATTAGCGATCATATCATCTCTTGCCCTTCTACCCTCCATTATAACGAGTCCCAAGGTTTTCCAATTTTCCTCTGTTCTGTCGCCGCGTGCTCCAGGCTGGGTTTCGAGCATAGAGACATTTTCATCATCCATCTTGTCCTTGACTTCATCCCTGTCTACACCCTTTTCTAGCTAATCCTCCTCTCCTCCTCCTCCTCTTCTTTCTCTGTCTTCTCCTCCTTCATCTCTTTCTTTTGCACTTTCTCCTCCACGTCCTCCTCTACTTCCTTTTCCACCTCCTTCTTTGCCTCTTTCTTCTCCTCTTCTTTCTCAATTTCCATCTCCAGTTCTTCCTCCAACTCAATCTCCCTCTCCTCAATTTTCTTTTCCTCCTCCTCTTCCACCTCCTCCTTCTCCACTTTGTTCTCTACCACCTCCTCCTCTTTCTCCACTTTATTTTCGACCTCTTTATTTACTTCCTCCTCTTCTCCCTACACTTTCTCCTCCTCCTCCTCCTCCTCCTACTTCTCCTAAACATTGTACATTTTTATTTCCTCCTTCTTCCTACTCTTCCTATTCTTCTTCCTCCTCCTCTTCTTCTTTCCACTTCCTCCTACTCTTCTTCCTCTTCTTCCTTCTCATCCCTCTTATTCCTTCTCCCTCTCCTCCTCCTTTTGCTTGTCTTCTTCTCTCTCTTCCTCCTCTTCCTCTTCCTTCTTCTTAGTTTTTCCATCTCCTCCTCCTTCTCTCTGCCACACCCCCCTACTCCTCCTCTTCCTCTTCCTCCTCTTTCTCCTCTTTTTCTTCTTTTCCTCCTTTTTTCCATCTCCTACTCCTCCTCCTCCTCTCCTCCACCTCCCATGCTCCTCCTCCTCCTCCTCCTATTGTTCTACCTCTTCCTCCTCCTCCTCCTCCTGCTTGTCTTTGTTTCATTTCCTTTTCCTCCTCCTCCTCCTCCTCTTGCCTGTCTTTTTTCATTTCCTTTTCCTCCTCCTCCTCCATCTCCTCCTCTTTCTACCACCTGCTCCTCCCTCTTCTCTTCTTCCACTTCCTCCTCCTTCTCTTCCACCTCCTACTCTTCTCTCTCCTCTTCTTCTACTTCTTTCTCCTCCTCCTCATATTTTTCTTCCATTTCCAATTCCTCCTCCTTCTCCTCCTCTTCCACGTCCTACTCCTCCCTCTCTTCTTCCTCCTCATCTTCCTCCTCATCCTTTCCCTTTTATTTCATCTCTTCCTAATCCCGATCTTCCTCTATTTCTTCGTACTCCTCCTCCTCGTCCTCTTCCTTTTCTTCAACTTCCTACTACTCCTATCCCTTTCCTTCCATCTCCTCTTTTTCCACCTTCTAATCGTTCCTCAGTTTTTCTTCCACCTCCTCCTCCTCCTCCTCCTTCTCCTCTCCCTACATCTCCTTCTGCTCCTCTTTCAATTCCTTGCCTACCTCTTCCTTCTTCTCCTCCTTCTTCCTCTCTGCAATAATTTCCATGCTCTGATCGATGTCGTCTGTCCTCGGCTCCTCCAGCTGCATTCCACTTCTCCCAGCTTCAGTGCACTTCGCAGATGGTCCACTTCTTCCACTCCTCCACCTCCCTCACCTCCACAGCATTTTGCCCCTTCCCTCCTCTCCCATCTCCCCGCCTTCCCTCCCCTCCTCCCCCTCCTCCCCTCTCCCCGCTTCCCCTCCCCTCTCCCCCTCTCCCTCTCCCCGTCTTTCCTTCTTACTTTTCCTAACCTGAGGGCGTCTTCCTATTTCTATCTTCTCTCCACATTCCAACCGACACCAGGATTTAATCTATGGCTTGCGTGCACGCAATTTCACATGCACATGCACACGCACACACGCACACACACACACACACACACACACACACACACACACACACACACACACACACACACACACACACACACACACACACACACACACACACACACACACACACACACACACACACACACACACACACACACGGCTCAGCAGTGTAGTGGTAGCGTTCGCAACTGCTAATCTAGCGGCTCGAGTTCGATTCCTGCCCAGGGGTGAAATCATTTCAGTATCGCTGCGCTGCGAACCGGCCCTCCAACTCTCGTAGGCGGGGAGTTGGGTATGTGTGTGTGTGTAAGGTCATATTATTACCCATAGATTGGTCATAGATGAGCTCTGAGCTCTCATCCATGAGGGGAACAGCTGTCGGTCACGAGTCCAATACGTGATTCAAGACTGTAGTGAATCTCTCTCTCTCTCTCTCTCTCTCTCTCTCTCTCTCTCTCTCTCTCTCTCACACACACACACACACACACACACACACACACACACACACACACACACACACACACACACACACACACACACACACACACACATACACACACACACACACACACACACACACACACACACACACACACACACACACACTTACCTATCTGGCTATCTCAACGTCTACCTATCTCCTCTACCTATCTACCTGTCTACCTAACTCATCTTTCTCCCCAACCGGCTACCCATCCACGTCCTGCCAAGGCTCTTGGCTACACATCTCGACCCCTTCGGTACGGTGGCTGACGCGGTTCGAAGGTTTGTGACAAATGCCAGGCGACGATTTTGTCACACAACTGAGTTTAGCTTGGAGTCGGCGGTCGAATCTTCCTGAGCGGGTCCTCGATCGATTCAGATCTCGTTTGAACCGGGGTTCATTTTTCAAATAGAATTTTGCTATTGGAAAAAATAATAGATGATGAATAGATATGTAAAATGATAAATAAGTAAATAAAAAGGTAAATATAAAAATATTGAATATTAAATTCGTGGAGACCTACTTTGATTCCCTGTTGAAAAGGCTAAGACGCAAGGGAACATCTCTCCATTCCCTTTCGGGAAAAGAGGATGCTAAGCCCTTGGGAGACTTGCTTCGAGCTCTCGAGGGACCTGGCAGAGCGTTGGAGCCTAAAGACCTTCACCGAATAGAAGACCTCCTCTCGCTTTCTTCACAGCCTCATATATGAAAAAGACTCTCAGTGTCACTTCTGAAGAGCTTTCTGGCGCTCAAAGACCAATGTGAGACCTTGGAGTTAACCATAAATGTGCTGGAGTCTCAGCTTTTGAGTTTTATTTTTAGTAAGGAAGCTGGGGAAGAGGCATGTCCCGGTTTGTGTCTTTCAGTGAAAGAAATCTTCAAGAAAATTCTTTTGCAGAAGTCAGAGATAAATTGGAAGGAATCGGGATCCGCCAATAATATTGACTTTTGAAAATGAATTAGGAATTAAAACTTTTCCACTTTGATCCTTTCGTCAAAGAAGAAAGTTTCCTTCAGTTGGTAAAAAGTATTATGTGAGAGATGGAATAAGGAGCGTATTTTGTTCACGGTAACCAGCGCTTCTGTCCTTGCGGACAATATCACACTGGTGAAGTGGCGTCAGGCGTTATCATACTGGGATATTTAGTCTCCGACTGTTTGAGCAGATTTGCAACTTTCGGAAAGGAATCTGATATGCAGGAGGAAGGTAGTTTTCCTCCATCATATAAAATGACATTCTGTGTTAATTGTTGAGAAAACAAAACAGAGTAGTTTCACGGAGGAAAAAGTTCTGGAGGTGGTTGTACCACCGATTAATTGGAGGTTGGAGGGAAAAGGGTTGCAAAAAGGAGTGATAGTAACAGTTGAAAGTGACAATCACTCTCTCTTTTTTTCTGAATGGTGATTAGTTTCCAATCGTGTAATAACACTGTGTGAGTCTGAGCAGCAAGGGCGTTACTTGAATTCCTGAAGTATTGACTACATACAGAGTCAGCAAAAATAAAGAT
The DNA here is from genome assembly GCF_046742065.1 of Oratosquilla oratoria. Classification (NCBI taxonomy): domain Eukaryota; kingdom Metazoa; phylum Arthropoda; class Malacostraca; order Stomatopoda; family Squillidae; genus Oratosquilla; species Oratosquilla oratoria. The sequence continues at coordinate 15,539,213 of NC_134798.1, forward strand.
GCATGGAAAGGCGCTACTAAAGGTTTGGGACCATAAAATCCTTTACTGAGGACGAGGAGTTTCTTTCAACTGAATGAAACTCCCTTGTGGCAGTTAAAATGTAAGTGTAAATTACAAAAAGAACGACTTGTTTGCAAATCCAGCCTCCCGTGCATCGCAGCGTCACGCCACCGAAGACGATGCCAGATCCCAGAAGTGCCGTGAAGTGCCAAGAATCTTCTTCTTCTTCTGGAAGGTGGGAGGGTCTATGGTGGCACCTGCAGAAGTCTTGCAGGCTTCAAGACCTCCCACCCCCACTCCCACACCCTTCAAAAAGTGCCAAGAATCTTCTTCTTCTTCTTCTTCTTCTGGAAGGTGGGAGGTGTCTGTGGTGGCACCTGCAGAAGTCTTGCAGGCTTCAC
>NC_134798.1:15547113-15554613 GCF_046742065.1 Oratosquilla oratoria
GATTCAGACTGGATAGAAAGATCTAGTGAGATGATGAAAATCTCACAGGTAATCAAATTGATTACATTTAGCTTATTGGCAAAGAATTCTGATGACTTAACAGCAGAAAGGCTGTACAAAGATTTAAAATCAAATATCTGTTTAGGAGAAGTAGATTATCTTCTTCAAGGATACAGTGAGACCAGAACAATAAACCCATATGTAATGCCTATAAATCAACAAAGCCAATATAGGAACTCTAGAGAGTTTAAGAAAACAGAAGTAGGACATAGGCGGCATGCTAGAAGTCCATCTAGGGATAGGGATACCAGAATCCTTTGTTTTAATTGTAATGCATGGGGACACAAGGCACAAGAATGTTTTTATGGGATTATTTGCAGAAATTGCAAATACGAAGGTCACAATGAGTATCAATGTAGGAACCCTCCATTCTGTATTTACCATAATAAAATCGGACACAGAACTCATGAATGCCGAAATTTTCGGGTACCCCCAGGGCTAAGAGGAAAACCCCCAGACACAGAATAAACCATTTCAGACCTCCCCATATATATACCGATAGGCGGTATTGTGTTAAATATGGGAATGCAAGGGAGATGAAAGAAACTGACAAACTGATAATTACTGTTGGTAAAACTTCTGTAGGACCTCTCATTGCGGGTAAAGTGTTCAATAAGCCTATTCAAATTTTTATTGATACAGGGTCTGTAGTTAATGTAATTACTAGTAAAGTTTTAAACCAGTTGAACCCAGGAGTGAAAATGTTGGAACCAATCCGTTACACATTGCAAGGTGTAACTGGAAATCAGTTAAAAACATTAGGCAAGATTGAGCTAGAAGTTGCCTTGTATACAAATGAACAATTGTACATCCCAGTGATAGTGGTAGAAGAGTCTGTTTTTCCAGGAGATTTATTGATAGGATTTGCAACTATGAGAAAAGAAAACATGGTAATTTGTCCTGCTGACTTAGGAATTTTAGTGAAGTCACAGTTAATCCCATTCTTAAATCAACCAGACTTAAGACCAGTGACAGGAATCAATGAATCCTTAGATAACATTTCTATCCTAGATAGCGAGGCCGAGCGGTCCAACCCTACAGAAAGTAAAACAATTTGTGAACCCAACTCAGAAGTTCAAGAAATCCCAGAGATTACTAAATTATCAACCACAGATGCCTTGAGAATTGCAGATTGCGGATTAACAAGGTCGACATTGTTACATCCCATGTCAATTAATAAGGTTGAAGTGTGTTTGAAAGGAATCAATGTAGACTCTGAAGTAATTACAGTCCCAGAATCAGTTAAACTTAAAGGATTGAAGTGGGACTCAGGGATTTATAAGACAAATAAGAACAGAGTAGAAGTATTAGTAATTAATACTATGAATAAAGAGATAGTTTTAAAGAAAGGTACACAAATAGGATGTATTCAGGTGTGTACTAAACCTATTAAGATTTTAAATGAGAATAGTGAGGAGATAGAATTACCAACTTCATCAATTTGTTCAGTACAAGAAGGCATAGACTTAAGAAATAGATATAAAGAATTATTACAATCAACTAATTGCCCTGAGTTGGATGAAGCTTTATTTGCTTTGCTTATGAAACATAAAAAAGCAATTGCTTTGCCGGGGGACGCCTTAGGCAAAACAACTGTTTTAAAACATCACATTAAGTTAAAACCAGGAACACAACCTATCTACATACCAGCCTACAGAGTTCCTCACTCTAAATTAGCTGTAGTAGATAAACTCATCACTGAAATGTTATCACAGGATATTATTGAACATAGTAAAAAGTGAGTGGAATTTTCCGTTGATCCTAGTACCAAAGTCTGATGGGACTATGCGACCAGTTATTGATTACAGGGAACTGAATAAGCACACCATTCGTGACAGGTTACCATTACCCATTATCGGTGACATTTTGAGAAGTTTGGGAACTGAGAATAGATATTTTAGTACTATAGATATCAAATCAGCTTTTTGGCAAATAGAATTGCATGAAGATTCAAGAGAGTTCACAGCATTTTCTACTACAACAGGACATTATGAGTTCAAGAGAATGCCATTTGGGTTATGTAATAGTCCATTAACTTACATGAGATTAATGAATACTATTCTAGATGGATTGTTAGGAAACACTGCCAGTGTATTTCTAGATGACATTTTAATAGTTTCTCAGACTGCAGTGGAGCACTTTAAGAAATTAGATTTGATATTCTCAAGACTAGGAGAAGCTGGGTTAAAAGTAAAACTTGAAAAATGTAAGTTCTTGCAAGACAGTGTCATTTACTTAGGACATAAGATAGACAGACACGGACTGAGTACAGTAAATTCAAAGGTGGACGCTGTCAAGAATTTTCCAGTTCCGATCAATGTAGACAAGGTTAGGAGCTTTTTGGGATTAACAGGATATTATAGAAAATTCATTCAAAGTTATGCTGACATTGCTAATCCACTAAGTTCTTTGTTGAGAAAGGACTCAAAGTTCATATGGGGACCTGCGCAACAGCAAGCTTTTGACAAGTTGAAAGATAAACTCACAAGTTCACCTATTTTAATTTTTCCCGACTATGAAAAAGAATTTATTCTTTGTACTGATGCGTCTGACATAGGGTTAGGAGGCATACTAATGCAAGAGAGAAATGGAACTTTGAAACCCATAGCTTACACATCCAGACTTTGTAATAGTGCGGAGAGAAACTATTCTATAACTGAAAGAGAAACTTTAGCAGTAATTTATTCTTTAGAAAGTTTTAGGGATATGATACTAGGGTATCCCATCAGAGTTTGGACTGATCACACAGCTATTCAGAACTTATTTAAGCATAAGAATCTTAGAGGCAGACTTGCTAGATGGTTTGCGATACTTCAGTGCTATGATGTTCAATTTAATTATATTCCGGGTAGAAGGAATGTAGCAGATCCACTTTCTAGAAACATTAGTCAACCAATGACTGGGACTGGATTGATTAATTTTGTTTGTAGTATAGAAGAGTTAGTAACTTTAGATGAAGAAATGCTAATAAGAGAACAGGGAGATGATGAGACATGTGATTCAATAATCAAGCATTTGATGAACCCAAGAGGAGATCCTCCAAAGCTACCAAAGGGGTATAAGATAGAGGAATTTCATTTGATTAATGGAATTTTGTATAGGAAAACATTTGTAAATGGGAAAGATATTTCTAGAGGTCAAGTAAATCAGTTGGTTATACCACAAACTCTGGTAAATGAGATATTGAAGTTACTTCATGATAGTGATTGTAGTTCACATCCTGGAAAGGATAAAACTTATAGACAGGCACAACTTAAGTACTTTTGGCTAGGTATGAAGAAAACTATATATGATTATATAGAAAAATGTGTAAAATGTGTAAAGGTGAAAGGAAATACACCAAAACCTGCTCCTATACTCACCTATCCCATTCCACAGAAACCTTGGGAAAGAGTTCACATGGATACTTTGGAATTACCACTAACCGAGAACGGCTTTAAATACCTATTTGTTGCTATTGATTATTTTTCAAGATTTTGTATATTACAACCCATAATCAATAAGAAAGCTGAAACTATTGCTTCCGTAATCTATGATCAGATAATCTGTAATTTTACTACACCTAACATCCTAGTTTCAGATAATGGGACTGAATTTAATAACAAAATCTTGGAAAATCTATGTAATGTGTTCCACATCAAGAAAGTCAATATACTCGTTAACCATCCCCAAAGTAATGGAGTAGTAGAAAGGTTAAACAAAAAGATAATTATATGTCTTAGAACCCTAATAAGTCCTCATAGTGTAACTTGGGATACTTGGATTCCTTGTGTTAAGTGTACCCTGAACAATCAAATTAATGTAGCAACTGGGGATACACCTCATTTTATAATTTTTGGGGAGGACAAAACTCTGCCATATGAAATGTTGACTGCAGAGCAAAAACCCATATATAATATGGATGATTATATATCCAATAGGATAAATACTCTTCAAAGTATTCACCAAAGAGTTAGGAAACATATGCAGGTGTATTCACAAGAGATGAGGGAACAACAACACAAAATAGCTCGTAAACTAGAATTGAAAATTGGGGAATTAGTAATGGTCAAAGCAACCTCACCCAATAATAAACTTTCACTAAGGTACACTGGTCCATATAGGGTAATTGATTCTGCAGGTGGAAACAAGTTTAAACTTAAACATTTAGAATCAAGAGAAGAATTGGTAGGACATTTAGATGACATAAGGAAAATTAGCTTGCAGATCTATGAAGATGATTATAGTAATACTTTGTGCATAAATATTGATAACCCTGGAGAATATGGAGAATATTATAATGATATTTTTCAAGAGTTGAACATTAATCTTGATGTATTTTACAGATAGTATTAACCATTGGTATGTATTTGGGATGGGAGATCTAAACAACTGGAACTTGGTGTCAAGCAGATACATGGAAACCTAAAACCTAGGATCTGCTGTGGTCAGACATGGAACCTTAAGGACTTAAGGACCTCTCATCTGAGTACACACATGAGTATTGTGACCATTTTAAAGTAATGAGACTGTCTTTGAAAATGAAGTGTGTTGGAAAAAATGAATATTGAACAAGAAGAGACACTCAAACTTTAGATTAGTGTGTTTTGTAAATTAATTGCTATTAACTTTGAAAAGATGATAAACCATTCAAAATGGAAAGTTAGTGCTCATAGTGAATTTTCTAATCAATTATATCTTTTCTGTAGATAATCTAAGAGAAAGCATGATCTCTTTTGTGTTCCGAGAGGCTTCGCATGAACTCTCTGGTTAGGAATATGTCTGTTATGAACAATTGTCATTACCAACGAATTTTGGTAGACCAGATCCCTCATTGTAACATACAAGGATCTCATTACCTGTTTTTCCCTAACAAGACAAAGGTGTCAATAAATTGTCCCGGGTTGAGTCCTAAATTGGATTTGGTTGAAGGTCTTGTCTCTATTCAAGATAACTGCGAATTGCATGCAGACACTATTTCCACCATTTCTAATACCCTTAATACAATGCATTTAACCGAGGACACCTACATTTCAACCTTCAACTTCACATTGCCTGAAAACTCCCCTCCCTTGAAAATTAAGTGAAGACCATTGTCAAGATCTCCCTCAAATGATTTACATATGTTACCAATCCTTATCATACCCTTACTTTCAGTGTTAGTGGCAGCACTGATTGCCTTTGTTGTATTCCGGAGATGTAACCATGTAACCATGTAACCGCTTAATTCAATACCTTATATATATATTGAGATGCATGTTATTCACATTTATAGGTATTATGTTTATGTATTATTCCCAATTTATAGCATGAATGATGTATTTTGGAAGGTAGATTAACAATAACGCAAGGGTAGATTAGCTTATTCTAGAAATATATTAGCAAGCCCTGTAAGAGGGAAATAAGAAATTGGTCGGGACGACCAAGGGTAGCTGCCGAGCCCTGTAAGAGGCCGGTAGTGTACGAATGGAAATGAGCTAGGGCAGTAGAATAATTCAGACTCGACGCCTGCTCGAGGGCAATGTTATGTCTAGGTGAGGGCGACGTTTTGTCTATGTAAACACACCGACGGTGGTGACTGTTTTTATAATCGCTTATGTAATCACAACATTGTAAGCGCGGGTTACCTTCGTTTGACTAATGCTGAGGTAAACAATTTTTGCTAGTGGCATTGAAATGGCTTTCCGGATTGGTGCAAGGTGCAGAAGGAGGAAAAAACTATTGGTGCATGAATTCAAAGTCACGCCCATAAGGAGTGACATTTATTTGAGAAGTCACCGGGGATTGGTTTAGAAAAATTAGTGACGTCAGACGAAGGTAGCTTAGCGTAAGATACGGGATCTCGTCAGACGTTCTACAGAGAAGAGATAGAGAAGATATAGGGAGAAGATATAGAGAGGGTGTAAAGAGAGAGGATCGGGAGACGATGTAGAGACGAGAGAAAAGAGATCCCGAGTGTAAGCTAAGGTGAAATTACAGTGAAAGAAGAAAGAAAATTCACCATCCTTTTATTAACCCAAAGGACGAGAGGAATAGGCATGGGGCCTAGAAAATAGTGAGACTACAGGAAAAAGAAGGCATTGGGCCTACTACTTAAGAGGAACTTGAATATTAGTGAACCTCACGTAACGAGAGGCAAGGGGCCTCGAGACGAGTGATATTACAAGTCAAATTTAAGTGACAGTGGTGACTAGGGGTGGTGAAAGTGTGTGTGTGTGTGTGTGTGTGTGTGTGTGTGTGTGTGTGTGTGTGTGTGTGTGTGTGTGTGTGTGTGTGTGTGTGTGTGTAAACACTGGTTGACCACAACCCCTTCCTACCCCTTGAAGGAGTGGTAATGTTCTACGAAGGGATCTCTCTCCCTCCCCCCTCTTTCTTTATCTTCCCCCACTTCTCTCTCCCTTTTCTCTCTTTCTTCCTCACTCTCCATGTTTCTCTGAGCCTCCTCATGGGATACACAGTACCCACGCTTCCCACCCTACTACCCGTGATACAAAATCATGCTTGGAAACCTGTGAGAGGCAGGATCCGACAGACTGGTCACCTGGGAGTTTCCTGCAGCCTCGACTACCGGGAGGTCTTCTGGAGCTTCCTCCTGCATTGGAAGGTGTGGCAAAGCCAAGATGGTGGAGGACGGTACTCCATGTAAAATTCGTTCAGCTATGGAGGCTTTTTTTGCTCTTCTCACTTCATCACTTTCACCACCATCATCAACCTTAGTCACTCAAACTCTGTGATGATGGGATAGGGTGACAGAGACAGGTCGAGAATATGACTGGGAGTCTCCGATCCGAGTCCTGCACGCATGCAGTATGGGAGTGATGGTCATTGGAGAGAAAGAATAGGAACAATTCTCTCCTTCGGCAGCTTCCTATATGACCAAGCAGCCCTCTTCAGGGGTCCCCTCTGCTCAGCCTGAAAGGAGAGAGGTTTAAAAAAGGTACCCTAAACATTGGCTGCACTTGGGTGGTTCACCGTTAACATATAACTCACTCAGTCAACCTACCACTGAACAAACTTTCACGATTACGACCTAGTAACTCCGAACTCTCCTATACTCCAAAGAAACTACAATCCGGCCATACAGACGCACAACGTTTATTGTTCACAAGCTGAAGAGATACAACATTGACATAGCTGCACTCAGTGAAAGGCGCCTCTCTGACAAGGAACCACTGACAGAGACCAGCAAAGGATACACTTTCTTCTGGATGGGTTATTCCGAAGATGCTCGACGGCTACATGGCGTCGGTTTCTCAGTTCGCAATACACTACTCCAAAAGATCTCATAACACCCAACCGGCTTAAACGAAAGACAGATGACCTGGCACATACCTCACTAAGGAACGCTGTGCAACATTCATCATCTACTCCCAAAACTAAAGATTCGATAATGAATGCTTTCTACGTGTCACTGGTGCAGAATCTCGCCGCATGAGAACATCATACTCCTTGGAGACTTTA
>NC_134798.1:15557113-15569613 GCF_046742065.1 Oratosquilla oratoria
TGTGTGTGTGTGTGTGTGTGTGTGTGTGTGTGTGTGTGTGTGTGTGTGTGTGTGTGTGTGTGTGTGTGTGTGTATGCCAGCGTGTGTGTGTTAGTGTGTGTATCTGTGTGTGTTGCTTGTGTGTGTGGTTGTGTGTGGATGTGTGTTATTGTGTGCCGGCGTGTGTGTTCTTGTGTGTGTTCGTACGTTTGTATATGTACGAGTTCGTCATCGCGTCTTTGCTTAAATGTAGTGCGTGTGTTAGTATGGTATAGCGTTAGAGCCAATTTCGCTGTTCCTTTGAATAATTGATGTAATAATGAATGATGCGGTAAGAGAACGAATTGATTATTGAATCAGTGCTTCAGCAATGATTAAAGCGAAGTATACGTACAAATTGTTTATTTTTTCGAAAGCAACATATACGACATTAAGCAACTAGTATTGAAAGCGATTTGTGTATATTTTGTGAAAAAGGCAAACTATTCTATTCTGGGAAGTATTTTCTTCCATAAAACAAGGTATCATAATTATTTTCCACAGGCACACACAATGGTTTCAGGCAAGGATTAAATGGCAAAGAGTTCGAAGCTGAATTTAATATTGCGGGATTTAAACACTTTCATCAGGATAGAAACCACAAGAAAGGTGGGGGTGTTCTGTTGTACGTTAAAAACAATGTCCATTCTTGTGTTTTAGAGAAAGTGAAACAGGATGCATATGAGAGTTTGTGGGTTGAGTTAACCCAAACAAATGGACAAAAAATCAATGTAGGTGTAGTATATAGGCCAAAGACATTATCATTGACAGACGACAAACTGTTATTTCAAGAACTGTCTAGTCTCTACAACCGGGATTTATTGATAATGGGTGATTTCAATTTTACTGACATTGATTGGATGACCCTTGAACATCATATAGGTAGTCGCTTGATTGATTTTCTTGGTGACAATTACTTAGTTCAGCATGTAAAAGAGCCCACATGATATGGAAAGTTACTCGATCTATTGATCACTAGCCGCAAAATCATGGTAACTGATGTAGAAGTCGGTGAAAGTGTTGCAAATAGCGATCACAACTTAGACTCAAACTCCTAAAAAAATTAGAATAGATACTTGTGTTTCTAAAATACCCGATTTCAGTAAAGCTCAGTTCATAGGACTACGTCAGGAGCTTCAGCTTACAGATTGGGAGGCAAAATTAAGCGAAAGACCTGTAGATCAGATGTGAGAAATATTTCAAAATACGCTCACTAAGATGATTCATACCTACATTCCTTTTAAGGACAGACGTCCCCCAAATCAGGCTCGCCCAAAATGGCTCGACAAAGAAACTGAAAAAAGTATTGCTAAAAAGAGACAGGCTTATAAGAAATATAAGTGAACGGGTACATCTAATGACTATGAAAGTTATGTATCAATACAGAGAGATTTAAAAAAGACAATAAAAAACGAAAACAACAATACATAATGAATATCGCTGATAAATCCAAAGAGAATGCCAAAGAATTCTATAGTTACATTAGAGATAAAAAGGTTGTTAGGAATCACATTGGTCCAGTATTATCTGCTGACGGTCAACTTGGATATTCAAATGAAGGAATGTGTAATATTTTAAACAATTATTTTAGCTCGGTATTCGTAAACGAAACACCTCAATGTGAACTCCAAACTGAAACCTGTGAAAAATTAAGGATGAACTTACTACGGTATATATATATATATATATATATATATATATATATATATATATATATATATATATATATATATATATATATATATATAATGTGTATAGAGAAACTCGAAGTTAATAAAACACCAGGGCCTGACGGTTGGCATCCAAGAATCTTAAAGGAAATGAAAAATGAGATTGTTGTTCCATTAGAAATTATTTTCAAGTAATCCATCATATCCGGAGATGTCTCAAGAGAATGGAAGCTAGCTAACGTTACTCCCATATTCAAAAAAGGTGACAAAAAGAAACAAAAAAACTATAGGCCTATAAGTTTGACTTCAATCGTAGGAAAAATAATGGAAACTATTATCAGAGTTGCTATCGAACATCATTTAGAAAGTAACCGTTTGATAAATGATAGTCAGCATGAATTCCGACGGAAACGTTCTTGCGTGACTTACTCGAATTCTACAACACAGTTATCTCGAATTATGACAAAAGAAACAAAATGGATTTAATGTATCTAGACTTTGCAAAACCTTTTGATATTATCCCCCACGAATGACTACTTAATAATTAGCTTCACACGGAATAAGTCGTAGCCTATTAAGTTGGACTAGTAATTGGGTGAGTGATTGAAAACAGAGAGTTGTTTTAAATGGAAAAACTTCTAGATGGAAAAATGTTACAAGTGGAGTTCCTCAAAGTTCCGTTCTTGGACCACTTCTATTCATAGTATATATAAATGATATAGACCATGGACTAAAATCTACTGTTTCCAAATTTGCTGATGATACAAAACTGTGCGGAATGGCAAATGATCACTGAAATCAATTAGATATTCAAGAAGATTTAGATAAATTACAGCAATGGTGTGAAAAGTGGCTAATGAAATTCAACACAAGTAAATACAAGGTTATGCACATTGATAAAAATAACAGTAAGTACGATTACAAGTTATTTGGAAATTCGTTAACAAAAGTGGATAGTGAAAAAGATCTCGGCGGAATTATCATTAACGATCTCAAATCATCCAAGCAGTGTATTTCAGCCTCTGAGAAAGCAAATAAGATTCTAGGACTGATTGCGCGATCTTTTGCCTTCAAAAGTCCATCACTCATTAACAAGCTATATAAATCTTTAGTTCGTCCACATTTGGAATATGTTGTTTCCAGATAGTCACCGAATCTCATTAAAGACATTGACAGACTGGAAAAAGTACAACGGCGAGCCACAAAACTGATTCCAAATATCAAAAATAAATCATACGAAAATCGACTGAAACATATGAATCTGTTTGCCTTAAAAAAGCGTAGACTCAGAGGTGACTTGATACAGGTCTTTAAAATTCTAAAGGGAATTGACATCAAAAGTGACAAAAATTTCAGACTGAATGAGAATCAAACAAGAACCAATGGTCTCAAACTGTCCGGAAATAGATTCAATTTGAAAGTAAGTAGAAACAACTTTGCCAACCGTGTAGTTAACGAATGGAATAAAATTCCTGCAGAAGCAGTGCGATGTAGTTCAGTTCGAAGCTTTAAGAATCATTTAGGGAAACACCTACAGTAAGCAAGATGGTGTAATGATTATCATTTATTTTATATGTTTTTTTTTCATTTGTCTGTTTGATTCTCATTTATTATTAGTTATATGTAATTTTATTATTATTTTCTATTTACCCGTTTCTTTATTATCTAACTATACCTATGCATTTATTTATGTATTTCATTTGTTATATACATTATTATAGTTTTTATTTATTCATTTGTTATTATTATTATTATTTTTTTTTTTTCGCATCCGACCTAGATATGGACCAAAAGATCTCCTGCCAGCATGCTCCACCTTTGTAATCCTTTGTAATTATTTGTTTGTCATTGCCGTCATTGGCGATTCTATTCAGGTATTGCAACGACGAAAACCTATCAAGCATACGTATCAGCTTAACCACTAGCTACAGGTGGACTTGGTTCCCTGTAAAAACGAGATTAGGACGCAGTTAGCAGTCTACTCAAATCCTGTGGGAGTTAGATTAACCCCGAGGTTAGAGAATCTATACAGTCGCAGTAGCTCAGTCGGTAGAGGGTTGGCTTTGCTCTTACACAAGTCTCGGCTCGAGTCCGGGGACAACTGTCGGAATTATTTGATTGACATTGCCGTCATTGGTGATTCTATTCAGGTATTGCAACGACGAAAGCCTATCAAGCATACGTATCAACTTGACCACTAGGTACAGGTGGACATGGTTCTCTGTCAAAACAAAATTAGGACGCAGTTAGCAGTCTACTCAAATTCTGTGGGAGTTAGATTAACTCCGAGGTTAGAGAATCTATATAGTCGCAGTAGCTCAGTTGGTAGAGCGTCAGCTTTGCTCATACGCAAGTCTCGGTTCGAGTCCGGGGACAACTGTCGAAATTATTTGATTGACATTGCCGTCATTGGCGATTCTATTCAGGTATTACAACGACGAAAGTCTATCAAGGATACGTACCAGCTTAACCACTAGCTACAGGTGGACTTGGTTCTCTGTAAAAACGAGATTAGGACGGCAGTTAGCAGTCGACTCAAATCCTGTGGGAGCTAGAGTAACCCCGAGGTTAGAGAATCTATATAGTCGCAGTAGCTCAGTCGGTAGAACGTCGGTTTTGCTCTTACGCAAGTCTCGGTTCGAGTCCGGCAAAAACTGTCGGAAATATTTGATTGACATTGCCATCATTAGCATAAATATATATATATATATATATATATATATATATATATATATATATATATATATATATATATATATATATATATATATGTGTGTGTGTGTGTGTGTGTGTTTGTGTGTGTGTGTGTGTGTGTGTGTGTGTGTCTGTGTGTGTGTGTGTGTGTGTGTGTGTGTGTGTGTGTGTGTGTGTGTGTGTGTGTGTGTGTGTGTGTATGTATATATATATATATATATATATATATATATATATATATATATATATATATATATAGGTAAATCTTGGTAGCAGTTTTTTTTTTAACATGTTTTGTTAAAAACAACTGTGCATTCGGCGCTACAAAGCTTCTTGAGTAGGCTTTCAAGTCTTCTGAACGTAGATTTCTGGTCACAGGAAAGACGGAATAATAAATTTCCTGTAGACATTAGGAACTATTGTTGAGTAAGAGTATACAGACGTTTCGCTAAACGCGGTTTGCATTTTCGGTTTAACTGAAACAGAGAGTACAAGACATAATACACGTAGACAGAAAGCTCTGGGTGAGGTCACAGCTTAAGACGCGGGGGGAGGTCACATTACAAGTGTGAGATGACGGGGGAATTTGTCACTGTAGGGCAAATGTCCGTTGGAGTTCAGAAGTCCATCATTGCCCAAGTGTCTGTTGAGGGCCAAGTGTTCTCTCTATGACTTGGGTGTTGGTGTGTTTGGAAAATGTGTTGTTGTGGTTGAGAGGGCTACAAGTCCTAGGGCTTCATGCTGGGGAGTATGGTGGGGGCTTCCACTTGTCTGTTGATAGTAGGTTGTAAGTCTCTTATGATAAGTGCTTCTAGAAAGAAAAGTCTAGGCCTTTCTGATTACTTAGTGAGAATTATGGTGTTGTCTTCTAAAAAAATTCTAGTGAGTTGTATGTTGTGTCTTTCTAGAAAGTGTAGTTTGGGGCCTCCACTTGACAAGTGGGAAGACATTCTTCTCGACAAAGTTGTTCTCGTTTGGCCAACGTAGCAGTCGAGAGGCGTACAGTCCTCTAGGAGCCAGGAAATTTTGTATACTACGTTGCTACAAGCGGGACCTTTGGGGCGAGGAGAAGTGTTATTTCTATTTTTTTTTTTTTTTTTTTTTTTTTGATAATATATGGAGAGACGAACTTAGTCATTTTCACTTTTGGATTTTATGTTCCGATGAAGTCTGGCGGAACACCGGAGAGGGACTTGGGTGTCGGTGTAATTGGAAAGTGTGTTGTTGTGGTTGAGAGGGCTACAAGTCCTAGGGAGGGGCTTCATGCTGGGGAGTATGGTAGGGGCTTCCACTTGTCTGTTGATAGTTGATTGTAAATCTCTTATAATAATTGCAGTCGAGAGGCGTATAGTCCTCTAAGGGGAAGGAAAATTTGTATACTCTGTGCAAGCGGGAACTTCGGGGTGAGGAGAAGTGTTATTTATAATTAAAAGTGTAGTTGTTTTTTGGTTGCGGTTCATAGGAACACAAAACCCAAAAGTGAAAATGACAATAATAGTAATAGTAATAATAATAACAACAATAATAAAAGATTATGGTAACAATACAAACGATGATAATAGTAGTAATAACAATGATAATGTTAATGGGTCATAAGCAATGTAGCAACAACACAGCACATGAACAGCAAGGCCGCTTCGTTTAATCGGCGACCCCCTCTCCATCCTCTCATACAGAGAAAGAGAAGACGGGGAGAAGTCCCTTCAGGCTGCGTCGAAATATCATTCACACATACTCCCTCACCCCACATCCCCCACCCATTCCATTCCATACATCAGAGCATCATCCATTCCTCAACAGACATTCACCTCTTTCCCAATGCCCCTTTTACTCCCATCCATCCATCTTATCCTTGGTCACCCCCTCATGTTCACTCCTTCCAACTCTGCCTTCCACACCTCTTTTACTAATCTTTCTTCACTCATTCTTTCCATGCGTCCAAACCATCCAAATACTTTTTTCATCAACCCAGCAAACAATAACTAGATTATCTTCCATTTCTCTCCATTTTCTTTAACTGTCACCAATTCCTGGCCCATTACTCTTTCATTTACCTCCCTCACCACTCCATCCATGTATAAATTGAACAGCCAAGGCGACATAACGCATCCCTCGCGAAGTCCCATCTTTACCTGAAACCACTTGTCAGCGTGGACATTTCGCCCGCTGACCACGTGACTCAACCGAGATGGAAGCTAGAGCCAGCCCGGCGCGGTCAGCACCTGACCCACGCCGGGGTAGCGTGAGGTCATTCTTTACCTCCCAGGGCTGCCAACTAGGCCGAACTATTCGCGGTCACCACTGCTGTGCACATGCGCAGTTACCCCCTCTCTCACTCTCCCTCACCCTCCCAGATCTACAGAGGAGGGCATGGTGGTAACTTGGAGATTACTCTACCACTGATCGCCAACGGCGATGGACCAAGAGAGACCCATCTGCTTGCCTGAGCAGGACACTTCAGTCCCTCTCCCCACTCAGGAAAGTACAAATTTATATATTTATATTGTGTTAAACTATTTAGCTACTGAGTTATTCCGAATAAACACATCTTAGTTGGTGTTGACGTGTGTTTCCCTCTAGCCTTCTCAAATTTCCCGAGTATTACCGTTCGAACCTATTGACAGTGGTGCCACGAACAGGGACTCGGTTGAGAAGAGAGAGAGAAACACAGAACTGCTGGACAAGTGAAGTGTGCATGGTTAGTATTAAGTACATCCACGCAATTGTCAGATTAACTCAGCACTCATCATGGCAGGTAGTGAAGGAAAGTTTAGGACTACGAAAGCCATTATAACGGAAGCCAAGGAAGAGTTAGGAATGACCAAACCGGCTGAGATTGCTGGGTATGTTAAATCTCAGCAGGCTTTGGAGCGACAAGACAGGCAATGGGCGCGCGAGGAGGCCGCTAGGATTCACGAACAAGAAATGGCTTAGGATGGAGGAAGCCGTAGAGATTAGGAATCACGAGCTGGAACAGGCAAGACTCGCGCGGAACGGTCAGAACTAGAGCCAGGGTACGTCCTTTGTGACTGCAGCCGCGAATTTAGAGAGGTATTCGGAAAGGGAATATATTGAAACATTTATTAAACTGTTTCAGGATATAGCAGGTAGGATGAAATGGTCCGAGGACTCCAAAAGCCATCCAATTCATGAGCCTTTTCTCCGGAAGGCCACTAGATATATTTATGAGTGTGCCATCGAAGGATAGAACGTACAACTCTATGAGGCAGGCGCTGATTCAAGCGTATGGCAACATCCAGTGAGGACGCCCGCAGGCAATATTTCGAAGCAGAAATGCACGAATATGAGACGGCAGCACAATATGCTTGTCGCCTGGTGAGCCGCCTAGAGCTCTGGATAGGAAAGGATGGAACAGAGAAGACGTTCGAGGGCTTGATGGATCTTTTGCTTAGGACCTAATTTGAGAAGGCTTGTAGTCCTGAATTAGTTGCGCAGCTTAGGTTAGATAAAGTGACTTGCATAAAGGATGCGTGTGCTAAAGCTGAAGCACACTATGCAGCATATGGAAGGAATACATTTAGGAGGGAACAGGAAAAGGGAATAGGTGGTGTTGGTGAGATAGGTCAGTCACGTGAGTGGTAGAGGCGGCAGGTAGCCGATAGGAGCGGTATGAATAGGGCTAAGCCTGGCTCATGGACGGCGCCACGAGGTCGTCCCCAGCAAGATGGTGGAATGCGAGCCAGGGGGTGCGAACACCCAGCGCAGAATTGGAGGGTGGGTGCGCGCATGGCCACTGCCAATCTGGTGAGCACCCAGGATGATTACCCCACGAGCACGGTTGAAGGTCAGGCCAATAACGAGCGTCCCATCCTTGCCGGGAGCTCGTCACGTACGTGGGCAGAAGGTTCTCCTGCCATTGTAACAGGAGGCTGCCATGAGACGCAACGGTTATGACTAGAAGGCCAGGAAGGATTTAACATTTGGTTAGGCCTGGTGAATGGTAAGGAGGCACACGTAATGAGAGATTCGGGCTGCACAGGGTGCATCGTGAAGAAGCAATTGGTTAGACCCGAGCAGTACATGGGTAAGAAAATTAAGTGCAGCATGGCAGACGGTTCCTCTACCGTCGTGCCCGAGGATACCGTGCACGTGGAGTCGGCCATCTACAACGGATGGGAAGAAGCGGCGGTCATGCGGAATCCCATAAGTGACTGCGTGATTGGCAACATTCCCGGGGCGCGTAATACGAGCACCGTAGAGGCAGAAACCCAGACTACCGCGGCCGTAGTAACTCGCGCAATGGTGAAAAACCTTTCTACTGTGGTGCCTCTGACTGTGTCTGAGATGCAGGAGTTAATAGATTCAAAGGAAGTTCAGGATAGGCAGCTAGACGATCCCTCGTTAGAAACCGCAAGTAGGCAACTTCAGGATGGTACCGTGCAGCGAGTGGGTCATGACTTATGTAAGGAAGGCAGGAAGGATGCATAGGAAGGTTGAGACAAATCAGGAGATTAAACACTAATTCATACTACCAGAGCGATATAGGCAGGCAGTGTTTAAGCTTGGACACGAGGCAGCCTTAGCAGGTCACATGGGATACCCTAAGACCCTCGATAGGATCAGCAAGGATTTCATTTGGCCGGGTATGGCCACAGATATATCCCGTTGGACAAAATCATGCGATACGTGTCAGAGAACCACAGACCTGGGCAGAGTTAAGCCTGCACCCCTGCAACAACTGCCGATTATAGCCACGCCATTCGAGCGCGTCGCGGTCGATATCGTGGGTCTCATTAAGCCCCGATTGCGCGAAGGCTATAAATATATATTGACGCTAGTCGATTTTGCTACCCATTGGCCTGAGGCAGTAGCTCTTAAGAACATAGAGAGCATTACTGTAGCGGAGGCATTGCTGGGAATTTTCAGAAGGATAGGGATGCCCAAGGAGATCCTCAGCGATAAAGGAACCCAGTTCACCTCGGGAATGATGGACGAGTTCTTACGATTGCTTTCGATCCGAGGCATACGAACTACTCCTTACCACCCCCAATGCAATGGTCTATGTGGGCCCTTCGAAGTAGTTGCCAGGAATTCCGAGGTCAACTACACCATCCAGGTGGGTCACCATAAGACTAAGCGCTTCCACGTGAACATGCTTAAAAGCTATATAGAGCCCCAGCAGGCCGTAGCTAGCATGAGTGTAGGAAAGGAAGAGTGACAGGACATAGGACGTCTGAGCAATTAGGATGCCTGCGCTTAGTTAGGAAATATTTCCAGGACGAGGTGAGAGAGCTAGTAGGCTGTGATACCGTCATTTCGGAGGAAGCTGAGAATGATGTAGGTCCTGAAACAGCGCAAGCCAGGCAAAGCGAGACATGGGAGGATGTAGCGGTAAGTGACTGTCTGACAAGCGGGCAAAAGGGCGAAGCTGTGTCCTTGTGCAAGGAGTTTGCCCACGTATTTAGCGGCAAGCCGGGGCAAGCTCAAGTGGAACCCCACCGCATTGAGTTGATCAATAAATTCCCTGTGGAAACTAAGCAATATTCTATACCTCTCAGACTCGTGGACGACGTCAAGGCGGAAATAAGCGCAATGGTCGAAGCGGGGATAATTGAAAGGTTAACTTCCCCGTATTGCAGTCCCGTGGTGGTGGTTGGTAAGAAGACCGGAGGAGTAAAGCTGTGTGGTGATTACAGAAAGGTAAATTCTATCACACGGCCCATCGCAGAGCCAATGTCCAATCAACGGATGATATTTTCGAGGTTGGCAAGTTCGAGATATTTCTCGAAATTAGATCTCTCTCGAGGATTTTTTCAGATAGGACTACATCCCGAGAGCAGGAGGATTACGGCCTTCGGCACACCATGGGGGTTGTTCCAATATACGGTGCTCCCATTCGGCCTCACCAATGCCCCAGCGGTATTCAACAGGACCATGCGCGACGTACTTCACGATGTGCCTGGCACAGAGGTATTCG
Source organism: Oratosquilla oratoria (assembly GCF_046742065.1). NCBI lineage: Eukaryota > Metazoa > Arthropoda > Malacostraca > Stomatopoda > Squillidae > Oratosquilla > Oratosquilla oratoria. Next base: position 15,567,434 of record NC_134798.1, read on the forward strand.
TGGACGACGTCTTGGTGCTCACGGAGTCATTCGAGGAGCACATGGTGGTGCTAAGGAAGGTACTAGAGAAGCTATCAGCAGCAGGTATGACTGTCAAAACCTCCAAAACGGAGCTCGGCCAGACCGTGATCCAGTATCTGGGCCACACAGTGGGAAATGGTAAGTGTGGTTGCCAAGAGGACAAGGTGAAGAAGATTAAGGAGGCCCCGACCCCTACAACGAAAAAACAAGTGAGAGCCTTCGTTAATCTTGTTGGCTACTACCGGCAGTTCATCCCCGAATTCGCCGCGGTAGCACTGCCGCTGCATAACCTTCTAAAGAAGGGTGCACCGAACAGAGTAAGTTGGGGAGAGACAGAGGAAAGGGTATTCCAACAACTAAAATCACACTTATGTAGTACACCTATTTTGCAGCTCCCAAGCCCCAGCAAGCCGTTCACCCTACGAACCGACGCATCCCAGGACGCCGTCAGAGCAGTTCTACTCCAGGAGCAGGACGGATGGACGTACCCGGTAACTTATCATAGCAGGAAGTTGCGGGTGGCAGAGAGGAACTACGGCACTATCGAACGTGAGTTGCTGGCTATAGTAGATGGGATAAAGAAATTCCAAATCTATCTATATGGAGGTAAGTTCGCCATGGAGACGGATCATATGCCGTTGGAACATCAAAAACCGTCCAAGACAGCCAACGCCAGGCTCACCAGGTGGGGACTATACTTGCTACAGTTTGATTATAAAGTGACATATATTAAGGGGAACGAGGATGTGGGGGCAGACTTATTGTCCAGACTTGGAGAACTTTAGTTGAACAAATAACTGCTGTATCTTTTTTTCCACAGATCCGGAGGAAGAAGACAATATTGATTTTTTTATACAGCACACACAAATTTACACACACGTACAGGCACATTCGACATTCGTAGGTCAAGCCGCATTGGCCAGAAAAAAAAGTCACAGCAATTCGATCTTGCGAAGGAGTTTTCCCTCAAGGAAAAGAATATTACCTGAGGTTCTTTACGCTCAACCCGCAAGATCGAGGTAACAAGGGCTAAATAGGCACACTTATAGGTACGTTTCTTCAACTCGCGACGCGGGTGAGAGTTAGCGTCGTTGGAGGAGTGTCAGCGTGGACATTTCGCCTGCTGACCACGTGACTCAACCGAGATGGAAGCTAGAGCCAGCCCGGCGCGGTCAGCACCTGACCCACGCCGGGGTAGTGTGAGGTCATTCTTTACCTCCCAGGGTTGCCAACTAGGCCGAACTATTCGCGGTCACCACTGCTGTGCGCATGCGCAGTTACCCCCTCTCTCACTCTCACTCACCCTCCCAGATCTACAGAGGAGGGCATGGTGGTAACTTGGAGATTACTGTACCACTGGTCGCCAACGGCGACGGACCAGGAGAGACCCATCTGCTTGCCTGAGCAGGACACTTCAGTCTCTCTCCCCACTCAGGAAAGTACAAATTTCTATATTTATATTATGTTAAACTATTTAGCTACTGAGTTATTCCGAATAAACACATCTTAGTTGGTGTTGACGTGTGTTTCCCTCTAGCCTTCTCAAATTTCCCGAGTATTACCGTTCGAACCTATTGACACCACTTAATATTGTGTTGGTGTGGTGTAGAATTGTATTTTGTTGTTTTGTTATTTATTGTATTATTTATATTATGTTATTATGTATTTATATTAGGTATAAGATTTGGTTGTGTTGTATATCGCAGATGCGATGCGCGCCTTTGTATTGGCGCGAATTGGAGCGTGGCGTCAGTATCTGAGCAGCCTTGTAAGCAGGTGCACGCATTTGTGATTGTGTCAGTTGTGTGTATCTAAATATAAAATTTAACTCTTAATTTTGCGCACTCATTAGCCACCCCGATACAATATCTCCATTTCTAATTCTAACATGCCCTACTGCTCTCGTGAAAACTCTTGACTGCTCTTAACAGCTTTCCTCCTATCCCATATATCTGCGGTACATCCCACCGCTTCTTCCTGTCTACTCTATCATAAGCCTTTTCCAAATATATAAAGGCCCAAAAATATCCCTACCTATTCTTAAAGCTTTCTTGAAGCTTTACCACAAAAATCTGATCAACGCAACTCCTACCTGTCCTAAACTCCCACTGTTCGTACCTATTACTCCTGAATGTATAATGAAGCCGATTATAAAAATG
>NC_134798.1:15574613-15582113 GCF_046742065.1 Oratosquilla oratoria
GCCACCAAACGATCTGCGGACCAGACTTCGAACACGAGCGAATCATATTCTCCAGCCTTCAAGTCGTTCAGGCACGACGAGAACTTCCAACCTACGGCTTCTGATAACTCCCCCTCTCATCCTCACCCTCTCCCTCTCCCCCCGCAGCTCACCTCCCCTAGTTACCAATACCTCCCCTGCTTTCGCCACCAAAACTGCTTATGTTAAACTTATCCTCCGTGACAGCCCGACCGTAGATATGAAACTTCGCTGGCTTGCTGAAATTACCAAGTCATTAAGACTTGATCCGGAATTACTTGTGGTGAAAATGTCTGCTGTCACTTCACGGTATTTGTATATTTCACGCAGACGTATCGAGATCATTGAGAGTGCCACGAAGGGTAATTTCTTATCCTTAAAGCTCGATGTTCAAGACTCGATCGATAGACCACGTAAATTTCCCACGTATCTCGTCACCCGTTATCCTGTTGGCGTTGACCCGCCTCAAGCGAAAGTTTTTCTGGGTGTATACAGCGCGCGCCGTTTCTACCAACACGGGACACCCATCAATCGCCTAGTTATCGTCTGAAGCCTCCCCGAACCACCACCTACAGAATATCACTTCAGCTTTCTTCCTTGCCTACCACCGTGCGAGTTCCGAAGGATGAAAGATGAACAGCCATGGTGCTTCAAATGTTGGGGTGTCGGTCATATATCTCGGTATTGTACTGCTTCCATTGACAAGTGTGGATGGTGTGCAGGTACCCACCCCTCCCGCACCTGCCCACACCGCACCCCCTCTCGGCCCATCAACGCTGATGAGGCTTCTGCAGCCGACCAGCTCCCCACTCCCAATCCATCCATGTGAAAATGCCCCCGCGGTCATGAACCCGGAGTGAATATATGGCACGGATGTACGAAACGCACTCAGGTGGCCATCTCATAGACTGCACACGAACCACCACCACCCCCTCGGTCGCGCCCAAAAGCCGTCCCATTGCTGACACCCTCAAACCTGCCCGACTCACCGCAAGTAATTGCCCTCCGCGAGGCCGTTGACAACCTAACGGCATGTTACACAGCAATTACAACGCGCTATGACGCAATTAAAAATAACATCGATACCCTCGCCGCACAACAAGCCTCCACAGAGCGCACCATAGCCACGCTTGTCGAATCCCACCAAGTCATCATCACGACTGTCGCCACTTTCTCCGGGAAACTGGAGGCCCTCACCAACTGGTTTGAAAAATTCAGTAACCAAATACTTATCAAGCCACAACGACACACGCCTCAGAGCAACACCACCTCCACGTCATCTTCTCCGCCAGTCACCAGTAAATCCAAATACAGATTTTGCTAACGAGGTGAAATTTCACATCACTACCTGGTGTTAGCTTCGCTGCCACCAACACTTAGTCACTTGTGTTATTATTCCGTAGGCCCCATGCCTCTTCCGTAACTTATGCATCAGGTCAAGTTCCATTACTCAGTAACGAAGGTGAATTAAATTGAACTTAAATTTTTCTTCATTTTCTTCACGAATTCATGTACAACGTTTGGTTTTAGGTACACCAGAGGATTCCCTCAGGGATCCTCTTACATCCCACCAAGCTGCCTCTGCTCCGACGTCACTATTTAATTCATCCAATAACTTTGAACGTTACAAATAAATACCACCCTTTTAGGGCGTGACTTTACCTTCAAGCACCAATGATTTTTCTATTCCTCCACCCTTTTCTCCAATCAGAAAGACTGTTATACTGCCACTAGAAATCTTGTTTACGCAAACAATTTGTCGCAAGCAGAACGAGCTCTATGTTTACATTTAGTCACATCAGCACCTTTCGATATCCTAATCTATATTTACAAATATCAGGCGGTAGGCTAGAATCTGCAACTCTGCACTTCTTATGATATGCAACTATGCACTTCCTGTTCTGGGTGGCAATGAAATCACTTGGAAGTCTAATACACAGTACGTCAATCTCGACGTCCTTCGTCAGAGCCTCGTCGTTCGTCAGCCTTGTCGCTCATCAGCCTCGTCCCTCACTGCCCTAAGATCGTCTCGTAGACCCCTCGTAGTAGGACCCGCAGTGTTGTAGATCCCTCGTTCCTCGCCTTGTCGTCCCTTGGTTGTAAGCCGCGTGGTTATGGTTGCGTGCACTATAGAGTGGTGTACCCGTAGACTTTCTTGCTTCAGTCTCGTAGTTACTTCGGAGGAAGCTCGTCTAATCACTTCAGAGGAAGTTCATCCCACCACTGCCACCACTGTTAGCTTCGCTGCCACTAACACTTAGTCACTTGTGTTATTATTCCGTAGGCCCCATGCCTCTTCCGTAACTTATGCATCAGGTCAAGTTCCATTACTCAGTAATGAAGGTGAATTAAATTGAACTTAAACTTTTCTTCGTTTTCTTCACGAATTCATGTACAACGTATGGTCTTAGGTACACCAGAATATAAGATGACTATAAAATTTACATTCCTTTCCTCCTACCCCTCTATCTACCTAAATGTCTACCTCTATCTACCGGCCTCTTACACCTGGAATGTTTGTGGTATCAACAGTTATCCAAAAATCACCTCCCTCAAAACCTATGTAGGCCGCCACCAACCACAAGTTATATTCATCCAAGAAGCTTTTGTTGGCCACCACGATCCTAGGACAGGAGCACCTCCGATCTCAGGCTACGTCTCGTATGTACCTCATGGCAGGAATGTCCTTCTAAGTTACATTCACTCTTTCATCCCCCATCAACTCCTGCGCTGCTCTATCCATGATAGCATGACATTTCAACTTTTTGAGATATCCATAGGTAATGGGAAGCTCGGACTCTGCAATGTTTACTCTGATCCAGGAAAAATCAGTCTCTGCCCTTGCCCCACCCACGTCCCACGGTGAGATCTACATAGGGGACTTCAACGCCCAGCACCCTGCCCTAGGAGATGTCTCTCCCTCTCCGAACTGCTCGACCACATCATCAAATCTGGTCTAGCAGAGGCACACGTTAAGTGCTTTCCCATAGAGACGCTCTTCTCTGACCACATCGCACTTGGACTACTATACTCCCTACATAGTGGGCCTTCCCCTCTTCACACCCGTCTCCGCATCTCCATTGCCCCAAAGTACTGCCCCAACTTGGTCTCTTATATCTCCACTCTTCTACCAACATTTGATCTCCAGTCACCTGAAAACCTGTACTCTTCCCCTGTTGCTTCAACTCACGATTTTTACACTCGTTACGTCACAAGGCCACACATCAAAAGATGCCGCGAGTTCCACGCCTGGACGCTGGACCGATGCATCCTACAGGCGAAAAAGAAGGCTGAGAGAGATGGTCTCGTCTTTCAAAGGCAGCCAACACCTGCTAATCTCCTCCAGTATCAGACATCCAGAGATGACCTCGTTACCCTGCAGCAGTTTGTCCATACCGAATCGTGGAAGAAATGTATCGACAGGATCAACCACCAGACCAGCGTTGGCTCCATGTGGCACCTGATAAACAAAGTCATCAAGAAGGAACCATCGAATGCTCTCCACTACAGCCCACTCCAATATGCACGGAACTTGTTAATACTTGGTCTGAACAAGCAGAGATAAGCAATCTTTCCGCCCCCATTCAAAAGGCTGCATTACTACGGAGAACAGCTCCCGGGGATTATGGCATCACCTATCAGTCTTCCGCCTACTCCTTAAAGTCACTGGCAATCCTCTGCTGCAACTCTATAACCTTTGCTTTAGCAAGGGATATGCACCTCGTGGCTGGACATCTAGTTCTATTGTGCCCATCCCCAAACCTACCACAGACAAGTGCAAATCTATTTTACTCACCTCCTGTTTCTGTAAAGTCCTCGAGCGTATATTTCTCACCCGACTCATGTTTCGACTATAGGATAAGCTATCACCGCAACTGTATGTTTTCTTACCACGGAGGAACACATACCGCTACCTGATGGATCTACATGCTCGCCTCTCCCCTACCAGTGTGGTAGCGTTTCTCGATTTCAAGAGTGCTTTCGATGTCGCCAACAGGGATATCATTCTCGATCAGCTCGTAGAATTTGACGTCCAAGGCAACCTCCTGAAATGAATCTGTGGCTATCTCTCAAACAGAACTTCACGTGTACTATTCCAGGGAACCTGAAGTACCACTAAGGAATTCGAACTTGGTACTCCACAGGGTGGGGTTTTAAGTCCCTTCCTCTTTAACGTCCTGATGCACCGCCTGTTATCCCTTCTCCCCAACATTCCCATCACAACTTTTACCTGATACGCTGACGATATCTGTGTGCACTCCACCTCTGCTGCCGACCTATAGCGTCTCCTTTACTCCTTCTACCAGTCGACATCAGCCTGTGGCCTCATCCTTTTCCCAGAAAAGAATCGAATATTCTTTCCTAGGCACCCCGGAACATTGCCAGTGTTCACCGCAGGACACAGTCATCCTGCCCTGCGCACAGTACCTATACCTGGGAGCACCAGTACGCATCACTCCAACCATACCAGCTCGGCAATGCATCCATCCCACCATCCAAGATATCCTTCACCGGCTAGAACAGCGCTTTATCCCGTTTAAGTGGCCCACCAATAATGCCGCTGGACTATCCATCCCTTTGGCAAGAACTATCTATTTTGCCTCCATTCGCTCAGTCATAGACTATCTACCCCCAGCCCTTGCACAACTCTCCAAGACCTCCTTGGTGCCCTTAGAAAGATTCCAGAACAGAGTGATGCGATACATTCTTGGGTGCCCTGCCTCTACCAGAGTAGTAAACATGCAGACCGATCTTAATCTTTATTCAGTTATTGAAAGAATACATGCTAACATCTCCTTCAGCGTCAAGTGGCCCCGCACTATTCCCCTTTATTAAGAGCTTCACTTGTCACCGCCGCACCCCGCCCTCCGTTACGTCCCGGAGTCCGCACCCTTGTTAATACAGTGTGCTCCACCCTACAGCGCCTACACATCGAAGTCCCTATAACCGAAACTGATTAATGACCGCCTCCATTGAGGATTCCACAACCTCACGTCACGTTCACACCCACTTCAAAAATAGACCCACCGCTCCTCCAGATACAATTAGCCCTGGAACACATCACCGCAGTGTTCTCCTACGTCCCTGCCGCGCACCATATCTACTTAGACGGGTCCTTACAGCAAGACGGTAGCGAGGGTTGCGCCGTCTACTCACCGGATGGAGGCTGTGTTGGTAGCAGATTACCCAACTCGTCCAGGTAGACGTACTGCGAACTACAGACACTCCTGCTGGTTGTTAACCTACTCTGTCAGCGGCGACTGAATGGCGGGGTAATGTGTGACTCTCAGTCCGCCTTACAAGCCATCTCGTCTTCACAACCCATAAACCGCCCCCTCATCCATCACATTTTACAACAGCTAGTCACCGCTCAAGAACACTTTCTCACCAGAAGCTTTCTGTAGATTCCCTCCCACGTTGGAATTGCTGCCAATAAACATGCATATCTCCTTAACAAAAAATGCCTGTAAACTGCCACTGCCCAACGATGCCACACCCTCCCCCCTCTGCTACAAGAAGATCATACACTCTGTTGATCTTCTAGCCACTCTCCACCGCATGAATACAGAACGCGCACTACGACCACTTCCGTCTCTCTCTCCCAAGGTATCGCAAGCACGGACTCCTCGTTCGCAGACTCAATATTGTGACTGCACGGCTTCGTCTGGGTTACAGACCGCTGTGGCAAATCTCTGAGGTGGGAAACGTACCACACTACTCCACCTGCAAGCTATGCGAGAGTCCCAACGCCAACAGTCTCCACCATACTGCCTCGAATGTCCCTCAGTAAGAGACCTATTACCCCAAAGACAAGACCTTAACGGACAATAATCTAGACACTGTCCTAATTCGACATCCTTACTTTGGTGGATGCTAAAGCTTACTTCATCTTGATTACCAGTATATTTCCCTTAACAGGATGTAATGGAACTACCCAGTGCGGGCCTTATGGTCTCATTCAGTCTCCCTTTCTCTCTTATGCTCTTATGTTCTTATTATTGCCGTACAGCTTCATTGTACGTGCACCGTGACCTCCGCGTCACGCACACTATGTATAAATAGAAATTACCTACCGTCTGGGGTATTGGCTGCAGATTATTGTGGCAAAGTAGCATACATTTGATACTTTAGGGTCTATATGGGGCGCCCCTACGGATCAGAGCCACACGTCATTTTGTCTGTGATAAAGGAAAATTCTGTTCATAAAGAAATGATGACACCTTTATTAGACTGCAACTGTCCTTTCGTTATGCTGTCCCCCAACCCCTCGTTACTGTCCTGTACCATTTCTTTGAATAATCATTTCCTTTTCCGCCTAAACCTGTGGTGGGAGAAAAGAATGCTGCCACAAAGTCTTCCCACTTGAGTCATACGAGGCGACAAAAACGGGACGGGGGATAGGATTAGGAGACCTGCTACCAGTAGCCCCAAAGGGGACATTTCTAAAAAAAAAAAAAAAAAAAAAAAAAATATATGTAAATAAAATATACAGATGACAGTAAAAGGGAAGAGATAGATAGTATGTTTGTGATAAGAAAGATGGAAGTGTGGGCTTTGAGTGAAACTAAGTTGAAGGAGAGGGACGAGTGTGAGTTTGGGAGTGTAGTTGCGAGGTTCTTAGGAATGAAAAAGGGACGAGGGAGTGAAGGGGGGATTATACTAGTAAGAGATGTGGAGTGGAGGGTTGATGTGGATGAAGGTGAAGCTGGGAAGGGAGATGTGGGTTTTTGTAAGTGCGTATGGCCCTGGTAGTGAGAAGAGCGCAGAAGAAAGGGAGGCATTTTGGATGGATTTAAATGAGCGCATAGAGGGATTAGGGAGAAATGTCAATGTAGTTGTATTGGGAGACCTCAATGCTATGGTAGGAAAAAAACCAATAGACGGAGTGATTGGGAAGTATGGAGTTCCAGGAAAATAACGTAGAGTTGATGGTGGAGATGTGTCTTGAAAGAGAGTTGATGATAACAAATACAGTGTTTAGGAAGAAAGTCAAGCATAAGTACACATGGGAGAGGGTGGTGGATGGAAGGGTGGCAGATAGAGCGTTAATGGACTATAGTGGTGACCAGGAATATGGTAGGAATAGTTAAGGATTTACATGTTCTAGGGGAAAAAGTGGGGGAGTGTCTGATCATTTTCTGGTGGAAGGTAGGTTGAGAGTGGAGAATAGGTGGAGAAAGAGAAAAGGGGTAGAAGATAGGGAGGTACTTAGAGTGAACTACTTAAATGAGAAAGAAAAGGAGAAGGAGTATAATAAGAAGCTGAGAGAGGAGTGGGAGGTAATGAAGGATAGAGTAGAACTAGGAGTGGAGGAGGAATGGGGATGGTTCAAGGACATAGTCACAAGGTGTACAAAGATGGTGTGAGGAACAAGGACGATGGGAGGAAATAGAAGGAAGGGTAGTGAGTGGTGGGATGAGGAAGCAAAGAGGTGTGTGGGAGAGAAGAAGCAGGCTTTCATAGAGTGGTTACAAATTAGGA
>NC_134798.1:15587113-15597113 GCF_046742065.1 Oratosquilla oratoria
ACCGTTGATATTTTTACTGCCTGGGGACACCTTGCCTCTCTTAAAGGAATTCAACACAAAATTCTCCCCAGCCTCACGCAGTGGTTATCTGCCCAAAGACGCTGTTCCCTCGTAAGTATACATAGATACACATACAAGTTTTTCAACCGCAAGACACCGATGTACTCTGTATACCAGAAACTTGCCGTGTCAATGAATTTCCTTCCTTTCAGCCATAAGCTCTGCGTCAAAAAATGGCCATTCTTCACTTTAATTGCAAAGGACACTAACGCACCCCTCCATCTCACAGTTGGTACAAACATTTGTGATTTTAAAGTATGTCGTTCATACATCAAAGTGATGGATGAGAAATTCCACATTTCTCAATTTTGTACCAAAATTTCAGACGTGCCCACAGCACAGGAACTCAGCGATGCATCACATTTCAAATCCATAGATTTCCCTGATGCACAAGCAGACTTTCTTGCACTTTGCAACAAGTTCAGACATACCATTGCCACTCCAGGTGAACCCCTTGGATTTACTAATCTCACTCGGCTTCATATATCCCTTCGTGAGAACTTGAAACCACGTTACATTCCCGCATATAGAATCCCACACAGTAAACGCATGATTGTTGGTAACTTTATCCAAGACATAATTGTGCAAGATATTAATGAATCATAAATCAGTGAATGGAATTTCCCTCTGTTGTTCCTAACACGATGGTTCCTTCCGTCCAGTAGTAGATTTCAGAGAGTTGAATAAGCTTGCAAAATCAGATCGACACTCTATCCCTGTATAACAAGACATACTCCACTCCGTCGGCGAAAACAACTTAGTGTTTACGACCTTGGGCCTTATGTCGGGATATTTCCAAGTCCCCCTTGCTCCAGAGTTTAGGCCTCTGACAGCCTTGAGCATAGCCACAGGTCATTATTAGTTTAAACGACTAGCCATGGGTCTCGTTCCAGCTCCATCAGTGTTCACACGACTTATGCACACAGTACTTGCAGGTCTCATACGTCATTCAGTATTTATGTACCTCGATGACGTGATCATTGCTTCCAAATCTGTTAGCGAACATTTACACACTTTACAGTCATCTCACGACTAGCAAAAGCAGGTTTCCTGCTGAAGATTAAGGCGTGTTCCTTAAAAAAAATATATATATATGGCATGTCCTTAATCACAAGGAATTTTAACCTCGCAGGACAAGGTCAGGGCAGTCATTGATTTTCCAAGCCCTACTTCTGTTGAACACATACGTTCATTTCTTGGTTTATCAGCATTCTACAGGCGTTACATTTAAGGTTACGCTGGTATAGCAACACCATTAACTTTACTACTTAGGAGGACACCCACTTCATTTGGAAACCTGACCAAGAGAAAGACTATAATGACTTAAAGAAAGCCTTAACCACACTACTTGTCCTTGACTTCCCAAACACAAGCTTCTCTTCACAATATATACATATGCGTCCTACACTGGACTTGGCGCAGTCCTCATGCAACAACACAGCACAAAAATCAGACCAATTGCCTATGCTAGCCGCACACTCAAAAAACATGAACAAATTTAATTACTCACAGGCATAGAAGCTTTAGCTGTTATTTATGCAATCACGCATTTCAAAGAGATCATCCTTGGTTACAACATACACATATAGACAGATCATCAACCAATCTTACACCCCTTTAAAGGAAAGAATCTTTCAGGAAATCTTACCTACTGGTTCCTCATCTTACAAGAGTTCATACCCACCTTTCATTTTGTTAAAGGAAAAGCGAACCTAGTTGCAGATACTCTCAGTCGCCATATTGCGACCATCATTCTAAACTCAATTTCAGTAACTCTTACACAAGCACACGTAGCCTCTTTGGGAACGTGTTATGTACTTCTTGGAATCTGCAGACACAACTGACACAGAAAATTTTCCTCCCAATCTCAACAATTACACGTTAGCTGATAACATATTGTATCACAAAACAACCGTAACGAACAAACATGAACCCAACCGGTCAGTGTTCCAGCTTGTAGTCCCTACGGACCTCATTCCAGAAGTTCTACAATTTCAACACGATTCACCCATTGCTGCACACCCTGGCAAAGAAAATGCGACATACAAGCCAGATTGCACTACTTCTGGTTAACCATGAGGAAGGATATACACGCCCACATTGATACTTGCCACCATGGTGCGACTTACAAAAGTCATATAAGCGGTCATATTACAATTCTAACTTAACCTAGGCCTTTGTAAACCATTCGAGACAGTCGCTGTTAATCTTCTTAAGTTACCACTTACACATAGCAGAAACCAATACCTCTTTGTCTGTTCCAACCATTTTTCACGATTCTGTATTCTTTCCCCCTACCAGACAAGACATCACAACACGTAGCAAAGACCCTATTGATAAACTCATATACCCGTTCACCACACCCAAAACTCTGCTTTCTGACAACGAGACTGAATTCAACAATTATATTCTTTCGTACATTTGTAATTACTTTCAAAAAAAAAAAAAAAAAAAAAATACCACACCACCCTAGTTTAAATGGCTTAGTTGAACACCAGAATAGAAAGATTCTCAATGTTCTTCGAAACCTTGCTTCTGATCTTCACTCTTCTTGGGATGAACATGTCCCCATAATTCAAGCTTGCATAAGCAGATTCATTAAGAGGTCAATATCGGAATCTCCTCATTTTGTCCTCTTTGGCTTGGACAAAAGGCTCCCATATTGCCTTCTTCTCTCAGAATTACGTTCCATTTACAATTTCAATGATTATGTCAAAGTAACAAATTTCAATAATATTTTCAAAAGAATCCATGATACTCTTCATCTTACTAAGGACGAAATGGTCCGTTTGCATAACAAATCAGTCAGAGCTTGTATCTTCGAACTTGGAGACATTATTTACACCCTCAACCACAACCTCACCTCCAAGTTCTCCAAAAATTCTCTAGACCCTCTCGTATCATCGGACATATGTCAAACAACAAATTAAAAGCACTCAGGTTGCACGATCTTACAGAGACCGTCTTGCAACAAAGATCATATCAAAAGACTCCCCCGTGGCCTCGGCATAGAGACTGTCCCTTCAAACAACCACACAACCCCTGCAATAGAGGACTATCACCAATCCTCTCCACCAAAAACCTCCAGTTCCACTCCCCCGCCATATATGTGTGTGTGTGTGTCTATATATATATATATATGTATATATATATATATATGTATATATATATATATATATATATGTATATATATATGGTTAAACTTTGCAGCAGCTTCTGCATTCACGAGTTTCTTGTTGACATGTTCAACTTTTCTAATACTTGAACGTTGGATATCGTTGAGTTGTCTTATTGTGTGTCCAAACTTCATTTGGAATAAATGTAAAGACAATACTAACTTCTTAATTTTACTAGTAGAGCTTTCGCCTAACTTTAGGCATCTTCAGTACAAAAAGTAAAGGTGACAATATATACAAAGAACATATGGAGCATTAGGCGAGACGGGGAATCGGACAGTCACTAGGAGAGACGGGAAATCTGACAGTCACTAGGAGAGACGGGAAATCAGACAGTCACTAAGAGAGACGGGATATCAGACAATCACTAGGAGAGACGGGAAATCGGACAGTTACTCAGGAGACAGGATCTGATGTTCCGCCCACTGGATCAACGGTGAACCTATGTCTGTGATCTATATACTTAGAAGTAGGAATGATAAATTGGTTAGGGTTTTGTTTGTTCATGGTGGGGTTTTGCCTTTTAATGTGAAGTGCTTCTAAGATGAGAAGGCGTCTGTAGTTGGATTCCTTTTGTAGAAGGATGGTTCCTTCTTCCAGATCCTTCCTTGTGACTGGGGATTGATGTGTGTCAATGTGATGTTGTTTTATGGCTCCATTAGAGAGGTGAAGGGTGAGGCGTCTTGATAGTTTTGTTGTAGTCGACAAACAGGACAAACAGGACATAAGATTACTACATTTTACAAGAACATTATGTCCTCCCATTATAGAACAGACGAGGACGCCATCAGGAAGATCATCGGAAAAAACGTCAGACCCTCCAACAGTGACGACAAAATCCACCTAAATATTTGGTACCAGATTAGGAAAACGTCCCATCTCCTCCTTAAGAATAGCCCTAGCCAGCGAACCCCGGTATTCCATCGTAGCCACCTTGTGTACGAATACACATGTAAAAAGGGAACTGTGAAACCCTTAATGAAAACTACAGAGGGTCGACTACAACAAAACTATCAAGACGCCTCACCCTTCACCTCTCTAATGGAGCCATAAAACAACATCACATTGACACACATCAATATCCAGTCACAAGGAAGGATCTGGAAGAAGGAACCATTATACTACAAAAAGAATCAAACTGCAGACGCCTTCTCATCTCCTAGTGACTGTCCGATTCCCCGTCTCTCCTAATGTTCCATATATTCTTTGTATATATTGTCACCTTTACTATTTGTATTCAATTTGTACTGAAGATGCCTAAAGTTAGGCGAAAGCTCTACTAGTAAAATTAAGAAGTTAGTATTGTCTTTACATTCATTCCAAATGAAGTTTGGACACATAATAAGACAACTCAACGATATCCAACGTTCAAGTATTAGAAAAGTTGAACATGTCAGCAAGAAACTCGTGAATGCAGAAGCTGCTGCAAAGTTTAATCATATCTGCCTGAAAGAGGACCTGCTACCCTACTATTGTAATATATATATATATATATATATATATATATATATATATATATACAGTATATATATATATATGTAATATATGAAGTAAGCGGAGTAATAAACACAGGAGTCTTAGTCTTGAGTTTATTCCTGACTAATTTCACAGGCATGCTTTTTCATTTAATTGAAAATACATACCTGCGAAACTAGTCAGGAATAAACTCAAGACTAAGACTCCTGTATTTCCTACTCCGCTTACGTCAACCTGTCAGAATGTCTCAACAATATATATATATATATATATATATATATATATGTGTGTGTGTGTGTGTGTGTGTGTGTGTGTGTGTGTGTGTGTGTGTGTGTGTGTGTGTGTGTGTGTACATATATATATATATATATATACATATATATATATATATATACATATATATATATATATATATATATGTTACGCGTAATGTGGATAATTGCCTAATGTTCACATTAGGCAAGCAGTTTGCATAAAGTTTACAATTTGTTAACATTGGCAAAAAAAGCCTGTTGTTCTCATTGTGCCACCCAATTTTGCCCGATGTTAATTGGACTGCCTAATATAAACAATGAAAATTAATCGAACAGACAACCTAATCTAAACAATGAAAATTAATCGAACAGATAACCCACAGAAGCTACAAATAATGCAATTTAAAGAATTCCAATGTATTTGAACACATGCAAAACACAATGAAAACATTTCGCCAGTTTGTTTTCAATCACAAATTTTTAATCATAATTTTTTCATGATCTGCCCGGGTGACAGCGCGAGTTGCACTTGAGCTTTCTTCTAAGGCAGCTGCACCGTTGTGAAGTACACTGTGTCGTACACTGGCACTTTACATAGCCTTGCCCACCAGTACCTCTTGCTGTCGCAGTTCTGATCGATAGGCAGATATCGGGAACCTCTTCAGGCTTTATTAGGGGCTGTTTGATTGCACATAGATCAGCTGCTGTAAATTTTGTCCCAATAATGCCCTCCCGACAACCTACAGTGTGAAGTCCATCATTTTCCTTTAAGGACGACCACTAACAGATTTTTAGGATCTGTTGGACCGCGATCGACATCCGGAACCCTCAGCGTAGCACACTGACCAACAGACAATGGTTTGAGCAGGTATTTGCCGCGTCTTGTCATCCGTGTTGCTGTCTTGGATTGTCGTAGAGTAGCTGAAACACGGATCTTTTGGAAATTCGTAGCTACTGTTTCTGTCTCTGGATCTGCTTTTGTCACTGACCCTGTCTCTGCTCTTGCTACTGCCCCTGTCTCTGCTTGATGGTGGCAAACAGTAAAAGAAACAAGCATTTTAAGAACAATGAGAGCAGGTGTGTGCTCTGGCACCCAAAGTCGCCCAAGCACACACCTGCTCTCCGCTGCTGTGGCTGCCAGACTCCGGCCAGCCGGCTCAGCGCCGCGACCGGCCATTGGTTAAAACACACGCACAAACTACACCCGCCATTCGTCAGCTGGCAAAATACCCTTGCCTAATAAGAAAATATTGCTTAAAGTGAACATTAGGCAAGTGTTTTGCCTATTGTAAACATTGTGC
This sequence comes from Oratosquilla oratoria, assembly GCF_046742065.1. Taxonomy (NCBI): domain Eukaryota; kingdom Metazoa; phylum Arthropoda; class Malacostraca; order Stomatopoda; family Squillidae; genus Oratosquilla; species Oratosquilla oratoria. Next base: position 15,593,381 of record NC_134798.1, read on the forward strand.
AAATTAAGTTGCCTAATGTACACATTAGGCAATTTTCCTGCCTAATGTTCACATTAGGCAATTATCCATATTATGCGTAACATATGTATATATATATACATATATATATATATATATATATATATATGTATGTATGTATGTATGTATATATATGTATATACAGAAATGACAAAATTGAATAGACACCAAGAAAAATGTATTTGTGCTGTTATTTAATGCTTAATGTTATTCAAATTTAATGTTATATTTACCTAGATTTATGTTTCAGATTACATACAAGATTAATCAAGCATGCCATGAAGCAAAGAAGCAGTAGACCTATCTGAATTCCAGTGAGGTCGTATTGTGGGTCAACTTGAAGGTAGACTTAGTCATCGCAAAATATCAGATATTATGTTAATATCCCTTTCTACTGTTAATAGAGTGATCGCACAATTCACCAGAGGGCAAGAATGGCACAAAACTTCATTTAGTTCGTCGCGGGCTCTCAGAAAAAAACTTGCATCTTGTCAAAAGAAATGTCGAAGAGGATCCACGTTGCAAGGGCTCTGACATAGCAGCACAAGCTGATGTTTGTCCCAGAACAGCTATTAGGTATCTCCACAAGCTGGGTTACTGCAAGAAGGAAACCACTCCTTCGTCCAGACAATATCAAGAGCAGAAAGGATTGGGCTGTTGAGATGGTGGAGAGACCTGCGGCCTTTTGGAGCACTGTCATTTTCTCTGATGAGTCACGATTCGCATTTATTTCTGAAAGTGGAAGAGTGTGGGTCTGGAGACTTTGTAGTCAAGAGTTTGACCTCAAAAGACTGCAGCCAACAGTGAAACATGGGGGCACTTCAATAATGGTGTGGGGTGCATTTTGGAGTAATGGTCGATCAGAGCTTGTGGAGTGCCAAGGAAGCAACAATTCAGGAATGCCTCAATCCAATATTCTCCAATGGTAGAATGAGCAAAAATGTCTTCCTATTTATGGAAGATGGAGGTCCTTGTCACACTGCTCAAGCAACACAAAATTGGTTGAGCCAATATGGGGTCAGAAAACTTCCATGGTCAAGTCCGTCCCCGGATATGAACCCTATTGAACACCTCTGGGGGTATATTAGACCGACAATTTCGTAAAAAAAAAAAAACAGGAAGCCATCTTCAAAACCCGAATTCTTAGGATTAATACAGAAAATATGGCAAGAAATCCCTCAAGATGATATTGATGAACTAATCACTAGCATGCCTAGAAGGGTCCTTGCAATAAAAAATTCTAATGGGATGTCTACCAAGTATTAGTTATTCACATTGTGACCATTTATAAGCACTTTAATTGTATCAATTGCTTGTTTGATAAATTAAACGATTTCTCTTGATGTCTATTCAATTCTACCATGTCTGTATATATATATATATGTATACATATATATATATATATATATATATATATATACATAAATAAATATAAGTATATATATATATATATATATATATATATATATACGTACATATATACATACATACAGTATATATATATATATATATATATATATATATATATATATATATCACATAGACAAAATGTTGTAGCACATTTGTAAATAATAGTCACGAAGAACCCACAGTCGGAATAAAAGGAAACTTAGAAGAACGTATAACTTCTATATTTCGGCTAATAGCTATAGCCCTCTTCAGGAAAGTACAGATTACAAGAATTGGCAGAGACATAAGTACAAACATAAGTAAAACAGGACGATCCGTCACGCAGGGCGGAGTCAAAGGTGAGGTGAGATGTGAGTGGAGGTGTGAGATCAGGAGAGAAGTGGGCTGGGAGCGGGGTCAAGAGGGCGATAATTCTTAACCAAGCGGCTCACAGCTAGCCGTGAGATTATGCCCAGGGACCATTGACTTTTGGAGATGTTCAAGTTCGAACATTCCTCAATTAAGGCTGATTCAACAATTTTTCTTTTAAAGCTACAGTTCTGTTCACTCTGAGCACCTCCCTACCTTCTATCCTTTTCCTTTTTCTCCATCATCCTCCACTCTCAACTTACCTTCCAACAAAAAATTATCTGATATTCCCCCACTCTCTCTCCTTAGAACATGCACGTCTAAAACTCTTCCTACTATACTCCTGCTTACCACTATGTAGTCCATTAATGCCCTATCCAGCACCCGTCCCTCCACTACTCTCTCCCATGTGTGCTTATGCTTGAGTTTCTTCCTAAACACTGTATTTGCTTTCATCAGCTCTCTTTCTAGACACATCTCCACCATCAACTCTCCACTACAAATTTTCCTGGAACTCCGCACTTCCCAACCACACCATCTAATGGTTTATTTCCTACCCTAGCATTAGTATCTCCCAATACCACTGACATTTCTCCCCAAATCCTTTAATGAGTCATTTAAATCTATCAAAAATCCTTCCTTCCCTCTACACTATTCCAACTACCAGGCCCATATACACTTACAAATACCCACATGTCCCTTCCAAGTTTCACCTTCATCCAAATTAATTTTGAAGAAACCTCTTTCCACTCCACCATACCTTTCCCTATCTATTCATTTACTAGTATAGGCACCCCTTCTCTCTCTCGCCCTCTCTTCACTCCTGAAACCCTCCCAACCACACTCCCATATTCAAACTCACCCCTCCCTTTCAACTTAGTTTTACTCAATGCCAACACATCCACCTTTCTTCTCATAAACATACTGCTTATCCCTTCATTTTATTCTCATCTGTACCACATAATCATACACCAAACGATCCAAACCTTAGTGTTCTGGTTGGAAAACTCCTCCCGGACCCTGTCTTTTTTTTTTTTTTCTTTCTTTTTTTTTTATGTCTACTTTGGGGCTACAGACGAAAAGATACCTAGTCCATTCTCCTTCCTGTTTTTGACGCATTTTATGACTCAAGTTGGAATACATGGTGGGGGTATTCTTTTCCAGGTACGGACTGTTACTCACCGGACAATTCCTCATCGGATAGTTGCTCACCGGACAATTGCTCACCGTATAGCTGCTCACCAGACAAGTGACAAATAGGACATTTACTCACCAAAGTATTATCTTTTACCTTTCTTGAACTTAGTAACAAACGATATACAGGAATTTTCCTTAGTTAAATTGAAGTTTCTTACAGCAGTAATACACAAACAATATAAAAACTTTCATGGCGCATGCAGAAATTGAAACGTGGTACGCCAGAGGACTCGAACTCATGCCGAGTGACTAGATCAATACACCATCAAGAGAGATAAGTAGAGCGCAATTTTTCTTATACTTTTGTATGCTCGAGTTATATACACATATACGAAAGTTTGCGTTCAACCCATCTCCACTATGATAGTATACTGGTAAGTATACGAACGCGGTAAAGTATTTGTGCAACACTGAATGGGTCCCAGTGATTAGAGATCCATTTTTATCAACCACAATGCACTTTAATTCTAAGCCATCTAGGCGCATGCGGATATTGAAACGTGGTACGCCCAAGGTCTCGAACTCATACGGCGAGAACGTTACCAGTGCCGAGTGACTAGACCAATACACCATCAAGAAAGATATAAGTAGAGCGCAATTTTTCTTATATATTTTCATGCTCGAGTTATATACACATATACGAACGTTTGCGTTCAACACATCTCCACTATGATACAACACTGGTAAGTATACAAAAACTGGAAAGTATTTGTACAAGACTCAATGGGTCCCAGTGATTAGAGATCCACTTTTTTCAACC
>NC_134798.1:15602113-15604613 GCF_046742065.1 Oratosquilla oratoria
CGTTGATGGATTATGTAGTGGTAAATAGGATTATGATAGGAAGAGTTAAGGATGTACATGTGCTAATGGTAGAGGGTGTGGGAGTATCAGACCATTTTTTGGTGGAAGGTAAGTTGAGAGTGAAGGACAGGTGGAGAAAGAGGAAAGGGACAAAACGGTAGGGAGGTGCTTAGAGTGAACTCTTTAAATGAAAAGGAAAAGGAGAAGGAGTACAAGAAGAAGCTGATGGAGGAGTGGGAGGGAGTGAAGGATAGAGTAGAGCTAGGTGTGGAGGAGGAATGGGGATGGTTCAAGGAGGGAGTCACAAAGTGTGCAAGGATGGTGTGTGGAACAAGAAGGACAGGAGGAAATAGAAGGAAGGGTAGTGAATGGTGGGATGAGGAAACAAAGAAGGTTGTAGAAGAGAAGAAGCGAGCTTTCACAGATTGGTTACAAAATAGGACGAGGGAGTCATATGAAAGGTACAAAGAAAAGAAAAGAGAAGTAAAGCAAAAGGTAAAAGAGGCAAAGAGGAGAGCAGATGTGAAGTGGTGTAAGAGTATGACAGAAAATTTTGAAAGTAATAAAAAGATGTTTTGGAAAGAAATTAAGAGAAGAAGAGGAGGCGAATCAAGTAGAGAAGAAAAGGTGAAAGTTGCAGATGGAGAGATGATAATGGAAGAGAAGGCAGTAAGGGGAAGATGGGCAGAATATTTTATGGAGTTGCTAAATGTGAAGGAGGATAGGGAGGGAAAGATAGTTGCAGTGGGAAATGCTAGGAAAATGACCGTGGTGAGTGAGGAGAATGGAGGAGAAATAAAGAAGGATGAAGTGAAGGCAGTTGTTAAGATGATGAAAGCAGGTAAGGCACCTGGATGGATGCCATGCAGAATGTCTAAAAAAAAAATAGGTACAGTGGTGGTGGACTGGCTGGTGAGGTTATCTAATGTTTGCTGGAGAGAGGGTAGAGTGCCGGAGGACTGGAGGAGTGCCTGTATAGTTCCACTTTACAAGGGAAAAGGGGACAAGTGTGAATGTAGTAGTTTCAGAGGGATTAGCATGTTAAGTGTAGTTGGGAAGGCTTGTGGGAGGATCTTGATTGAGAGGATTAGGAGAGGAAGAGAGGGAGTAATTGGTGAGGAACAGTGTGGATTTAGGACGGGTAGAGGTTGTGTAGATCAGATCTTTGTGGTAAGACAGATATGTGAGAAAGCTATAGGAAAGGGGAAGGATGTTTTTTGGGCTTTTATGGATCTGGAAAAGGCTTACGATAGGGTAGACAGAAAGGCACTGTGGGAGGTTATGCATATATATGGGATAGGAGGAAAGCTTCTCGGATCTGTCAAGAGTTTTTATGAGACTAGTAGAACTTGTGTCAGGATTAGAAATGGAGAGAGTGAGTGGTTCGAGGTAAAGGTGGGACTTCATCAAGGATGCGTTATGTCGCCCTGGCTGTTCAACTTATACATGGATGGGGTGGTGCGAGAAGTAAATGCAAGGGTAGTGGGTCAGGGATTGTGGCAGGATCGGAGGAGGGATTGAGGAAGTTGGTGGCAGATTTTGGGAGAGTATGTGATAGAAGAAAACTAAAGATAAATGTGGGTAAAAGTAAGGTGATGAGATGTACAAGGGATGAAAGTGGCAGTAGACTGGAAGTGAGCATTAAGGGAGAGCGACTGGAGGAAGTGGATAGTTTTAGATACTTGGGTGCAAATTCGGCAGGAAGAGGTGGAGTGAAGGTGGAGGTAGAATGTAGATTGAGAGATGCGAGTAAATGCCTTGGTGGATTGAAGAGTGTAATGAGGAATAGCCATTTGGGAATGGATGCTAAGAGGAGACTGTATGAAGGAGTGATTGTGCCAACAGCACTGTATGGGGAGGAAACATGGAACATAAGAGAGTAAGAGAGAAGGAGTTTGAATGTGTTTGAGATGAGGTGTCTGAGAAGTATAATGGGGGTTACTAGGCTAGATAGAGTGAGAAATGAGGAGGTGAGGAGGAGAACAGGGATTGAAAGGGAAATGGGAGATAGGGTTGATGAAAGAGTTTTAGGAAGGTTTGTACACATGGAAAGAATGAGTGAAGAAAGACTAGTAAAAGAAGTATGGAAGGCAGACGTAGAGGGAGTGAACATGAGGGGACGTCCTAGGATGAGGTGGATGGATGGGGTGAAGGGGGCTTTGGGAAAGAGGGGAATGTCTGTTAAGGAAGGACGAGAGAGGACAGAAGACAGGGGTGAATGGAGAATGGTTGTATATGGATGATGTTGTGATGCATGAGGTGGAATGGGCGGTAGGATGGGGGTGAGGTAGTATGTGTGAGCAAAATTTGACGCAGCCCGAAGGGATTTCTCCCCGTCTTCTCCTTTTATGCATGGGAGAACGGAGAGGGGGGGTCACCGATTTAATGAAGCGGCCTTGCTGTGGATGTGCTGTGTCTTGCGACACTGCTTCTGACCCAGGGCAGTGGACAAAGTGCAGGGATGACCCGTCATCCAGGAGGTGCTAAGATGAGAAAGAGG
>NC_134798.1:15622113-15632113 GCF_046742065.1 Oratosquilla oratoria
CACCGAAGATCAAAACCAACGCTTTTTTTTCTGGTGGATAGCACTGGGATCCGAAGTACGATTAAACTAACATTTTTCAACCAATATTCCCGAGTAGCGTGAGAAACAAAACTACAGCTATATCAACTCAGCGCCTACTACGAGACAAGCCCTCGCTCCTGCAACGAGACAAAAGCCCATCCAATTCGCTGTGAAAAATGTCACGTCGCCCAGCACTCTAGCTACGTCCCAGGACATTCCCAAGGTGAGCAACGGGTACCACCGCACTATTCAACGGCTACACTCACCTTAGTCTCAACCCCCAGCACCACCACTCTGGGACAAATTTTCTCAACTCGTCCAGCAGCAGCAAAGCAGCAGCCGACGACCAACACAACCCCCAGGACCATCCCTGCCTCTGCACCCAACAGTCCAGTGCTCTCAGATAGAACCCCACAACAAAGGACGCCGTCATTTTCCCCGACCTACCTGTTACTCCCCACCTACACCCTTCCAACTCTCTGACCTACCAACACTCCAAAGAAGTAGCACTCCTTCTATGAGTCCTCCACATATATCAAATCTCTTTCCATTTTGTCATTTTTCTCGCATTATTTGGGTACACATATTCATGCTATTTCTTTGTTCACAGCTCCATTATCTGCGTCTCTCACCCCATCACCGCCCTCAGCATCATTGCTTCGCAAACCAAACTTCACATTTTCAACCTTGGTAAGTAGATACAGCTCACCTTACGTTCACCAAGTGTTTCCACGGTGTTTTTGTTGCTCTCAGTGCATGAACGTGGTCCAGAAACCCACCGCAACACACGGCTATTACACACGCTATAGTTCTAAGATGTCCAATACAAACTCCACCCCACTTCAACCAATATCACCCACGAAAAACTTACACTCATTAAACATGAGAACTCGTTGCCAAAATTTAACTGTTTCAACGTCCCACTCCACACGCTTTTGGCTGACGTACAATCAGAAATAGATCGGACAGGCACAAAGGACGACAAGACTAAGATCGCTATTCTCACATCGAGAATTGACCTCAATGACACGGTAGCAGGAGACATCGTACAGAGTGACATTTTCCAAGAAACAAAGACATACGACAACTTTCTCAAACAATTTCAGCAGTCCTTTGCCAAATTCAACCAACTCAGTTCCCTTTTAGCACTCTACGCTCTAGCCAAGACATACAACACCGGACCATACAAAACAAAAATACGAGCGGTCAAAATAGCTAGTAATTTCAAAAAAAGAAAATAGGGAAAGCCCCACCCACTCTGTCTGGGTAACGGATGGTAAGATCGAACTCGAACACCTTCTCTCCCTCCTCGCATATTTCCGTCTACTCTCACAGCTTCACCTAGACACACTCTAAGCAGCCGATAAATTCACTTTTACACCAGGTACCACCTTAGCTGAAATCTCTAGAACATTTTCAGACACAAATCAGACACTATCTTCCATCCACAGCCAATCTCTTCCTCTCACCCCTACTCACACCCTCATAGTAGCACATCTAACATCTCAAACTAACAGATCAAGAGAAATATCACGCTCACGCACACGCTCGCGCCATCGCTCTCCCTCACGAATATCCTTCTTTTGCACTTACTGTAACAAACCCGGACACATCACAAGTAGATGCTATTACAGATACCCAACACAGCCAACCCGTCACTGCGATTACCACAGTGCATGCTACCACACCACTAAACATTGTCGTGTTCTCCAAGCGCATAGTAGAAACATGTTTCACCACAACGCTCCTCTACCAGGAAAGCACACCATACTACTTCAGTATGACTGACGGACAAGAGCAACACACGCACCCACACACAAGTTCAACTATACAAGGACTTTGGCTCACACACTCTCACTGTACTTACCATGACCAACGCGGGCAATTCCTCACCTTCCATGGTTTTCAAGGCTGCTGCAAACAACAGCAAAATAACCATATTCTTAGACACTGGCTCCCCAGTGAACATAATGTCCACATTCACCTTCAATAACTACCATGTGAAAACTAAGAGAGTCACGATCCTAGAGGCCCCTGATATTCACTTAGCTAACGTCGATGGTGTATCCCTCCCTATCCTTGGTAAATTCTCGTTGGACATTTCCCTCCAAGTTCAATGTCCAGACATCCCACTTACGGTCTACATAGCTGATGTCTATTTTCCCGCCAACATTCTTATAGGCTTGACCTGTATGCAGCAGAACGACATTGTTATAAATCCTGCCCAGCACGACATCCTATATGCCAACTATTTCATTCCTGCCTTGAATCCCCCAAACACACAAACTGTCAACAAAACACACGTGGCCAAGCTAGAGCAGACAGACACAAAGCAAACAGATACGTACTCGCCCACACATGTTCCACCACAGCACTCCACTGCTAACATGACCACACATCACACACGCAACAGACGTAAGAACGCAGCTCACATGTCAAAGTCAGCTAGACGCAACACAAAGCACACTTTGCGCGCCGAAAACTTATCAGCGTCTAACACAGATACTTTACCTCTCATACAAGAGTTCAACCTGCAATCTGTCCCTGTCTCTCAAGTCGCATCTACTTTCACCCCCCACTCATGCAGTTATCATCAGCCCAGAAACGCTGTTACCTTATGAGTACACCAAGGTACACGTACGTGTTTTTCAAGCCCCAGATACCGATGTACTATGCATCCCAGAGACATGCCACTTCAATGGTCTATTCCTCCTTTTTGCCATCAGCACCACTTCTAAGAAAGGCCACACGTGCATATTGACTGCAAATAATACAAATGCTCCCATCAATCTCACCATTGGCAACAATATTTGTGATTTCCTTGTATACCCATCACGTATAAAAATATTGGAAAACGAAACCCCTTCTCAAATATGCACAGTTACCTCCAATGCACAGGATACCATTCAGGCATCTCATTTCAATCCCGTAGATTTGCCTGATGCTCAAGCGGATTTCCTCACTCCGTGTAACAAATTCAGACATGCTATTGCGTTACCAAGTGAACCTCTTGGACTCACAAACCTCACTGAACACCATATGTCCCTTCGGGAAAACGCAAAATCACTGTACATCCCTGCATACAGATAACCACACAGTAAACGAAACATTACCCCGATATGATCAAACAGGATATTATAGAGCCCAGCCTGTCAGAATGGAATTTCCCTCTGTTCGCTGTTCCCAAACACGGCGGTTCATTCTATCCAGTTGTTGATTTCAGGGAACTCAACAAACTCACTATACACGAAAGACATCCACACCCTCATCTACACGACATTTGACCATCAGTCAAGTATCAATTCCAGTAAACCTTACAAAAGCCCGCATTTCCGCGGCGAAATAGTCAGATCCCATTTAGAAACGCGTGATATATTTCCTCACCTCAGGCGATACAACGAGCACTGATGATTTTCCTCCAGACATCGGAAACTACACCATGATAGACGAAGTCCTGTATCACAAAACAACATTCAAAGATAAATATGAACCTAACCGCTCAGTGTTCCAGCTCGTAGCTCCTACCGAACTCATTCCAGAAAGTACTAAAGCTGGTACACGACTCACCCATTGCTGGTCACCCAGGAAAAGACAAATGTCTCTCACAAGCCAGATTGAAATATATCTGGTCCTCTATGAGGAAAAACATCCACGATTACGTAGATTCTTGTCATTCATGCGCGTCCCACAAAGGTCACATTAGTGGTCAAGCTCCAATTTCAACATTACAAAGGATTACAAGGAGGAGCATGCCGACAAGAGACCTTTTGGTCCATATCTAGGTCGGATGCGAAAGAATATATAAAATCATAATCATGATAAGTGCATAAATAAATAGATAACTGAATAAATAAATAAATAAATGAAATAAATGAATAGGTAAATAAATCAATCAATAAATGAATAAATAAAAACTATAATAATGTAACTAATAAATAAAATACATAGATAAATGCATAGGTATAGTTAAATAATAAACAAACTGGAAGATAGTAAATAATGATAAATTGACAGATAAATAATGATAAATGAGAATCAAGCAAATAATAATAAACAAACAGACAAATGATAACAAAACAAATAATATAAAATAAATTATAGTCATTACAGCATCTTGCTTAGGTGCTTATCTGAATGATTCTTAAAGCTTCGAACTGAACTACATTGCACTGCCTCTGCAGAATGTTTATTCCATTCATCAATTACACGTTTGGCGAAGTTGTTTCTACCCACTTCCAAATTAAATCTATTTCCTGACAGTTTGAGACCATTATTTCTTGTCGGATTCTCATTCAGAGTATAATTGTTGTCACTTTTGATGTTGTTAATTCCCTTTAGAATCTTAAAGGCCTGTATCAAGTCACCTTTGAGTCTAAAGAAAATAGATTAATTTGTTTTAGTCGCTTTTCGTATGATTTATTTTTGATATTTGGAATCAGTTTTGTGGCTCGCCATTATACTTTTTACAATTTGTCAATCTCTTTAATGAGGTTCGGTGACCATACGGAAACAGCATATTCCAGATGTGGACGAACTAACGATTTATATAGTTTGTTAATAAGAGATGGACTTTTGATGTCAAAAGATCGTGTAATCAGTCCTAGAATCTTATTTGCTTTCTCAGAGGCTGAGGTACACTGCTTAGATGATTTGACATCGTTACTGATAAATACACCGTGATCCTTTCCACTATCCACTTTTGTTAACGAATTTACAAATAACTTGTAATCGTACTTACTGTTATTTTTACCTATGAGCATTACCTTGCATTTACTTGTGTTAAATTTCATTAGCCACTTTTCAGACCATTGCTGTAGTTTATCTAAATCTTCTTGAATATCTAATTGGTTTAAGTGATCATTTGCCATTCCGCACAGTTTTATATCATCAGCAAATTTGGAAACAATAGGTTTTAGTCCGCAGTCTATATCATTTATATATACTATGAATAGAAGTGGCAATAGAACGGAACCCTGAGGAACTCCACTCGTAACCTTTTTTCCACGCAGAAGCTTTCCATTTAAAACAGCTCTCTGTTTTCAATCATTCAACCAATTACTAATCCAACTTAATAGGCTACCACTTATTCCGTGTGAAGCTAATTTAGTAAGTAGTCTTTCGTGTGAGACGGTATCAAAAGTTTTTGCAAAGTCTAGATATATTAAATCTATACTGTTTCTTTTGTCATAATTCGAGATAACTGTGTTGTAGAATTCGAGTAAGTTAATCATGCATGAACGTTTCCGTTTGAAACCCTACTAGCTATTATTTATCAAACAGTCACCTTCTAAATGATGTTCGATAGCATCTCTGATGATAGTTTCCATCATCTTTCCTACGATTGAAGTCAAACATATCCAGAACCTTGCAAGCCCTTTGAGATAGTTGATATCGACCTTATCAAATTGCCACGCACACTTAGCGGAAACCAATATCTCTTTGTCTGTGTAGATCATTTCCCTTGTTTCTCCATTGTCTCACCACTTAAAGACAAGACTGCATAACAAGTCGCACAGACACTGATTGACAAGGTCATATGCCCATACACCACACCAAAACCACTCATCTCAGATAACGACATCGAATTCAATAATAACATACAAACATTTGCAATGTTTTTTTTTTTTTTTTTTTTTGCATCAAAATGTAACACCTTACCTTACTACCCTAGCTCCAACGGACTAGTGTAGTCTCAAAACAGGAAAATTCTTAATGTTTTCAGACACCTTGCCTCAGACATACACTCAACTTAGGATGAACATGTACCAATGACCCAAGCCTCCATGAATAGTGCAATTAATAGGTCAATATCGGAGTCTCCACATTTTGTCCTTTTTTTGGTTCGGATAAAAAGCTCCCATATAATCTTCTCACTTCAGATTTAACCCCCCATATATAGCTTCAGTGATTATGTTAAAGCCAAAGTCCAGAATTTCAACACTCTCTTCAAGAGAATTCATGACTCACTTACTCTCTCAAAAATGGATATGGCATGGCTCCATAATGTAGGAGCAAGGCATTGTAACATTGCAATCGGAGACATTGTGTACGAACAAAATCATACTTCAACATCAAAACTCTCTGAAAAGTTCACAGGACCATTTCGCGTTCTTGACATCCTACCAAATAATAAAATAAAAAACCTTTGCTTGCAATACGCTTGCTCGCAACACTCAGCAGAAAAGATCCTCCACATAGACAATTGTAAGATTGTTCCTCGAGGCCTCGACCTCATACACATCCCCTCACCTGCTCCAGCACCCGTTCCGGCTACACATTCTCCCACACCACCCACCCCAACTCCTACTCCTCCTCCTAGATATAGTCTAAGACAAAGACCAACCTTGTAGATCAGATCCTTGGGTGAACTGAATTGTATCTATTTTTCGTCGTGTCACCATAGCTGTCTTCATGTTTTCCATCTCTCACATTCCACGTATATCATGTCTATGCCACTATTTTTATATTTTAGGGTGATTACTTATGCCCTATACGAGCATACCAAGTGAGGTTACCGGATGGCAGCCGGACTGAGCATTAATGTTGCACGCATTTGCATATCAACGGTCTTCTTGCTTACCAGCCAGCACCGGCGCACACGGACGCACGCATGCATGAAGAGTTTTGTGGAACTGAGCCCGCTCAAGACCTAATCTCACGTCGAGCAGGGCCAAAAACAATTATCCCTGGGTCACCAGCCAGACACGTTGCCCGTTTCGAAGCATTATACCACAAGACATCAGTATTCCTCTTTTATTATTATCATTCTTTTTTCTGTGGTTTTATGTCCACTTGGACATAGATTGTAATATGTAGACTAAGGATAAAAATGGTGTAATTTAACGACAAATATTTGAGCCTTAGCTCAACTCTAGTCAGGCAAAATTGGCTCCTTGTAATTTGAACTATTGTACGTAATTTCTTGTTGGTAACTCATCCGAGTTCCCCCTTATAAGACCCAGTCATTAGGCCTGTAGACAGACATGAAAACTGGACACAGCCTAGAAAAATCGCTTTTCCCGACCGGCTCACTGTCCACTGAACTTCGCTTCCACGCCACAAGGAACAACTACGCTACCAATTCCTCCTTATTACAAAAAGAAATTAATCCACCGCAGATCAAAACCAACATAAATGATAATAAATAAAACAAATAAATAGGTAAAGTTAAATAGTAAACAAACAGGTAAATGGTAAATAATAAATTGTGTGTGTGTGTGTGTGTGTGTGTGTGTGTGTGTGTGTGTGTGTGTGTGTGTGTGTGTGTGTGTGTGTGTGTGTGTGTGTGTGTGTGTGTGTGTGTGTGTGTGTGTGTGTGTGTGTGTGTGTGTGTTTATCTAAAGGAATCTTAAAAATTCGAATTGAACTACATTGCACTCCCTCTGCAGGAATCTTATTCCATTCATTGACTACACGGTTGGCAAAGTTTTTTCTACCCATTTCCAAATTAAATCTATTTCCTGACAGATTGGAACCATTATTTCTTGTCGGGTTCTCATTCAGTGTGAACATTTTGTCACTTTTGATGTTTTCATTTTCCTTTAGAATCTTAAAGACTTGTATCATATGATTAAGTCTATTTTCTTATGATTTATCTTTTATATTTGGAATCAATTTTGTGACTCGCCGTTGTACTTTTTCCAATTTGTCAATGTCATTAATAAGATTCAGTGACCATACGGAAACAGCATATTCCAAATGTGGACGAACTAACGATTCATATAGCTTGTTAATGAGAGATGGACTTTTGGTGTCAAAAGATCTCGCAATCAGTCCAAGAATCTTATTTGCTTTCTCAGAGGCTGAGGTACACTGCTTATATGATTTGAGTTCGTTACTAATAATTACCCCTAGATCCTTTTCATTATTCACTTTTGTTAACGCATTTCAAATAATTTGTGACCGTGCTTACTGTTATTTTTACCTATGTGCATAACCTTGCATTTACTTGTGTTATATTTCATTAGCCTGCTATCAGACAATTGCTGTAGTTTATCTATTTTTTTTTTTAATATCTAATTGGTTTAAATGATCATTTGCTATTCCGCATCAGCATATTTGAAAACAATAGAAGTGGCCCAAGAATGGAACCATAAGGAGCTCCATTCATAAAAAATTTCAATCTAGAAGTCCCGGTTGCAGAAACTAGATAATTCTTGAAACAACAGTACACTTTTCGTCATGATTACCCATTTGTACGGGTGACCATTTATTCCTTTACATGGGACACTTGGTCCACCACCGTAGTAGTTGTGTTTCTCATGTAAACTTTTTGTTTCACTTCAATTGTATGTCATTGTTTTTGTATCATGTTACCTTTTTGTGTTTCTCATATCACCTTTGTCTTAGATTTTTATTGTACTTAATTGCTTTTGTCTCATCTTGGTGTATTTCTCTGTAATTTCCATTCATGAACTGGTACACATTTCGTCATGATTAACGGAGCGAGGTCTTCATCAAGATTCTCTCCCATTTACATCCCGGATCTTGAAGACGATTTCTGCACGGAAATCGAAACGCCGGTCGGGCTTAATAAACCCTTCAAATTGAGTCTGGTTCTTTATTCTCTCCACCAATTATATATCATATATTATATATTATATATCATATGTTGTATATTATATATTATATATTATATATTATATATTATATATTATATATTATATATTGTATATTGTATATTGTATGTTTAATATTTTATATTATATATTATATATTATATGTTATATATTATATATTATATATTATATATTCATATTATATATTTATATTATATATTTATATTATATATTTATATTATATATTATATATCACATATTATATATTATATATTATATATTATATTTTATATATTATATATATATGATATATTGTATATTATATATATATTATATATTATATATTATATATTATATATTATATATTATATATTATATATTATATATTATATATTATATATTATATATTATTATCATACATTATGTATTATATATTATATATTATATATATATATTATATATTATATATATATATATTATATATTATATATTATATATTATATATTATATATTACATACTATATATTATGTATTATATATTATATATTATACACTATATATTATATATCATATATTATATATTATATATTATATATTATATTATATATTATATATTATATATTATATATATATTATATATTATATACTATATATTATGTATTATATATTATATATTATATATTATATATTATGTATTATATATTATATATTATGTATTATGTATTACATATTATACATTATATATTATATATTATATATTGTATATTATATATTATATATTATATATTATATATTATATATTATATATATATATTGTATATTATATATATATATATATATTATATCATTATATTATATATATTGTATTATATATTATATATATATATTATATATTATATATTTATATATTATATATTATATATTATATATATAATATATATTATATATTAAATAATATATATTATATAGTATATATTATATATTATTTATATATTATATATTATATATTGTATATTATATATTATATATTATATATTATATATTATACATTACATATTATATACTATATATTATATATATATATGTATATTATTATATTATATACTATATATTATATATTAGATATTATATATTATATATTAGATATTATATATTATATATTATATATTATATATTACATATTATATGTTATATATTATATATTATATATTATACATTATATATGATATATCATATATCATATATGTTATATGTTATATGTTATATGTTATATGTTATATATTATATATTATAAATTATATATTATATATTATATCATATATATATATTATATGTTATATATTATATATTATATATCATGTATTATATATTTTATGTATCATATTTTATATATTGTATATTATATATTATATATCACATAT
>NC_134798.1:15637113-15652113 GCF_046742065.1 Oratosquilla oratoria
TTATTCCATTCACAAACTACACGGTTGGTGAAGTTGTCTCTACCTACTTCCAAATTTAATCTATTTCCTGACAATTTGAGACCATTATTTCTTTTTCGGATTCTCATTCAGTGTGAACATTTTGTTATTTTTTATGTTGTCAATTCCCTTTAAAATATTTAAGACTTGTATCAAGTTACCTCGGAGTCTACACTTTCTTAGGGAAAACAGATTCATATGATTTGATCGATTTCCGTATGATTTATTTTTGATATTCGTAATCAGTTTTGTGACTCGCCGTTGTACTTTTTCCAATCTGTCAAAGATTTTAATGAGATCCGGTGACTATACAGAAACAGCATATTCCAAATGTGGACGAACTAATGATTTATATAGCTTGTTAATGAGAGATGGACTTTTGAAGTCAAAAGATCGCATAATCCCTAAAATCTTTTTTGCTTTCTCAGAGGCTGAAATACACTGCTTAGATGATTTGAGGTGGTTACTGATAATTACGCTGAGATCCTTTCCACTATCCATTTTTGTTAACGAATTTCCAAATAATTTGTGATCGTGCTTACTGTTATTTTTACCTATATGCATTACCTTGCATTTACTTGTGTTAAATTTCATTAGCCACTTTTCAGACCATTGCTGTAATTTATCTAAATCTTCTTGAATATCTAATTGGTTTAAGTGATCATTTGCTATTCCGCACAGTTTTGTATCATCAGCAAATTTGGAGACAATAGATTTCAGTTCGTGGTCTATATCACTTATATATACTATGAATAGAAGTGGCCCAAGAACGAAACCCTGAGAAACTCCACTCGTAACCTTTTTCCATCTAGAAGTTTTGTCATTTAACCAATTACTTGTCCAACTTAATAAGCTACCACTTATTCCGTGTGAAGCTAATTTAGTTAAGTAGTCTTTCTTGGGGACGGTATCAAAATCTTTGCAAAGTCTAGATATATTCAATCTATTGTTTCTTTTGTCATAATTCGAGATGACTTTGTTGTACAGTAGAATTCGAGTAAGTTAATAAGAACGTTTCCGTCTGAATCCATTCTGGCTATCATTTATCAAACAGTTACCTTCTAAATGGTGTTCGGTAGTATCTCTAATGATAGTTTCCATCATTTTCCTATGACTGAAGTCAAGCTTATAGGCCTGTAGTTATCTGGTTTCTTTTTGTCCTAATTTTTTAAATATGGGAGTAACGTTAGTTAGCCATTCTCTTGTGACATCTCTGGATATGATGAATTTCTTGAAAATAATTTCTAATGGAACAACAATCTCATTTTTAATTTCCTTTAAGATTCTTGGGTGCCAACAATCAGCCCTGGTGTTTTATTAACTTTGAGTTTTACTATACACCTTTTAATTTTTTCTTTTGTTATATTTACCGTAGTGAGAAAGTTCACCCTATACGTTTCACAGGTTTCATTATGAATTTCACTTTGAGGTGTTTTGTTTACAAATACTGAGCTAAAATAGTTGTTTAAAATATCACACATTCCTTCATTTCAATATTCAAGTTGACCGTCAACAGATAATAGTGGGCCAATATAATTTGTAATATCCTTTTCATCTCTAATTTAACTAGAGTATTCTTTGGGATTCTCTTTTGACTTATCAGCGATATTCATTTCATATTATCGTTTTCGTTTTTTTATTGCCTTTTTTAAATCATTGTATTACCACATAACTTTGATAGTCATTAGGTGCACCCAAGCACTTGTATTTCTTATAAGGCTGTCTCTTTTTAGCAATATTTTTTCAGTTTCTTTGTCAACCCATTTGGGGTGAGCCTGAGTTGGGTGTCGTCTGTTCTTAAACGGGATGTAAGTATGAATCAACTTAGTAAGTATATATTTAAATATTTCTCATATCTGATCTACAGGACTTTCGCTTAATTTTTACTCCCAATCTGTAAGCTGAAGCACTTGACTTAGTCCTATGAACTGAGCTTTACTAAATTCAGGTATTTTAGATACATAAGTGTCTATTCTAACATTTTTAGCAGTTTGAATCTAAGTTGTGATCACTACTTGAAATAGTTTCACCAACTTCTACATCGGTTATCATGCTTTCGCGGCTAGTGATCAATAGATTGAGTAAATTTTCATGTCTTGTGGGCTCTTTTACATGCTGAACTAAGTAATTGTCACCGAGAAAATCTATCAATCTATATGGCCATGTTCAAGGGTTATCCAATCATTGTCAGTAAAATTGAAATCACCAATTATCAATAAATCCCGGTTGAAGAAACTAGAGAGTTCTTGAAACAACAGTTTGTTGTCTGCTAATGATAATGTTTTTGGCATATCTATTGCACCTACATTCATTTTTTTTATCTATTTGTTTGGGTTAATTCTACCCACATACTATCATATGCATCCTGTTTTACTTTCTCTAAAACACAGGTATGAATATTGTATTGCTTTTAACGTACAACAGAACACCCCCACCTTTCTTGTAGTTTTTATCCTGATGAAAGTGCTTAAATCCCTCAATATCAAATTCAGTTTCAAACTCTCCACCATTTAACCATGTCTCGGTTATTTCTATCATATCAAGATTTTCGCTTTTGACATACGCCTGGATTTCTTGGAATTTTCTCCTAATACTACTAGCATTAAAGTACATTGTTTAAGAAAATCATAATTATTTCTTTTTGATTCGTTTTGAGTTTCAACATTATGCCTTACTTTATAATTATGTCTTTGTTGACACCTTGCTCTATAATGACATTTGGTCCTTCATTAATGTTCAGTGCCTCATGGACATTTGGTCTTTCATTGATATTCAGTGCCTCATGGACATTTGCCCCATCACTGATATTTGGTCCTCCACGGTCATCAATTCTCTCATCACCGCGTCCCACAACACAGATATGCAAAATAACACCAAAAGATGGCTGGCCAATTATCTAGCAGGCAGGAATGCTTAGGTGTCATATAACGGCCAATTATCGCACACCACAAACATTAAGAATAGAGTACTACAGGGCTCGGTTCTATCCCCCACACTCTTTAGTATATACATGTATGATATACCCACACCAGACACCTCAGAAAATAAAAAATTCTTCCTACGCAGACGACATAACAATCACATATACACACTGTAACACAGACAAAGCTGCAGAAATAATGCAGCCATACCTTGATATACTCAACACATGGTTCATTACAAACAGACTCAAAATACCCCAGCCAAATCTACAGCAACACTTCTCACCAATTGGACAAAATAACACAAAAACATAACTCTATATCAACAATACTCTAATACCACACACACACACACCAAAAATTCTTTGTGTAACATACGATACATCCATGTCATTCAAACAACACATCACAAACATAAAAAATAAATGCACACTTAGACTTAACGCACTTAAATCAATTACTGGAACAACATTTGGACAAATCAAGAAACTAATACTACAATATACAAACAATGTATACGCTCAGTGATGAATTATGCAAGTCCAGCATGGGCACCTAATCTTAATAAGACACACCTCAACACCCTTCAGACCATACAAAACAAAGCTTTAAAAAAACAATTATAGGCTGCACATATACAACACCTGCAGACCATCTACACTACGAAAGAAAATTCCTCAAAATCAAGGATCACGTTGACATGAGAGACACGCAAGCAATTGCTGCAGCCTCCAGAAAAATAGCACACACGCTACACTACATAGCAGAACACCCATACACTCCAAAAAACATAAAAACACCCAAATACGTATATCACGTATGAATAATCTCTTCTCTTCCTCCAAAACCACCAAGTACCAGCCTCCGGAAACATATTCATAATCATATCACTCACTGCTCCATTAACACACTAAAAGACAACACATTGCTGCATGCCAGACCCCCTGATATCCATCCCTCTGAATCATCTCTCCCACGAAAGGACAGAGTCCACCTGGCCTGACTGTGGTGCGGCCACCGCCCAGCCCTTCTAAGATACCAGAAAAGACTGGATGACCGCATTGTGGACAACTGCCCAGAATATAACCTTTCACCCCCATGCTGTTCAACACATAATGGAAGACTGTATTATACACAATCACGCACGCAAACAACACAACATACACTTGTAACGTAATATTAGATATTACGTCATATGTGTAATTATGTTATAGAATTGTGTTCCTTTGTATTACATAACTATGTTCATATTTCTTGTCTATGTATGTATTGTAACAATGTTAAGCAGTAACGCCCGTCCACTATATGTAATCTTGCCTACGTGCGGTGAGGTGCGCACTCTTGTAGAACAAACAGACAAGCGAAATCCTGAATAGTTCGGAGCGCACAGATTTGACAGTTACTAAATAAATAGATTGTTCAAGCGAGTCGAGGGTCCTAAAACTACCCATGTTGACGTGTTAACTTACCCTCCTCCTCACTCGCACACTCACCCGGAAGTATTCAGTTTCCGGTCCAATGGTATATAAGCGGTGGTAACCGCTGACTCGTCGTCATATTCCCACATATTGATCTCTTGATAAAAACTAGAAGGTTTAGATTCATGAGACGATTGGTGTGAAGTGATCACCCTTTTTGCCTACATTACGTGTCTGATATACATTGCATTACTTTACTTATATTTGTACTTATTACTTATTCTGATGCATGTTCCTGATCTCTTTGTACTTAGATAGTACCATATTGTATACTTATCTTGTTTCTTATTTGAACGATAATTTCCATATTCTCATAATCATGTAACGGTCCCATTGACCCTACTGCCCATTCTCTTTTGTGTTGATTGCCTGTAAATATTTTCCATTAATAATTTCGTTTACTAGTTTTATCGCTAGTTTAATATTCCTTTCCTGGAATCTTCTTTGTTACCTTTACTTCTAGTCTTACGAATTATCTAGGCCCTGACCAGATAGTTCAGTCCTACAGTGGCTTCTAGAAGTGCGCTGGTTCTTAAGCACTTAGACGTTATACGTAACGTCTCTTCACATACCAGCCGCCCGTAACAAAGTGGCGACCCTTGCCAAGGATATTGGATCAGGTATTTAACACATTCTTATAGAGATGGATGATATAGTTCAAGAATTCGTTCAAAATCCCAAGGTAAGTTTCTTAAAGAAACAAACTAAAGACACTTTGATAGAAATAGGCAAGCACTTTGGAGTAGACATTGATACAAGTTTGCGAAAGAAAAAAATACTTCAGGAACTCGTTGAAAATCTGATCGAAGATGAGATCTTATCTCCAGAAGAGATTACAGCTATACAAATTCCTTCAAATAGGTTAGAAATAGAGGCACGACTAACCGAACTTAAGATTAAGGAGATTGAATTAAAGGTCAGGAGAGTAGAAATTGAGGAGGAAGCTAAACTGAAACAAATGCAAATTGAGGCAGAATTTAAAGCTAAAGAGGAGGAGACTAAACTGAAACAAATGCAAATTGAGGCAGAATTTAGAGCTAGAGAAGAGGAAGCTAAGGTGAAACAAGTAGCTAAAGAGGAGGAAACTAAACTGAAACAAATGCAAATTGAGGCAGAATTTAAAGCTAGAGAAGAGGAAACTAAAATCAAATTGGCAGAATTTAAAGCTAGAGAAGAGGAAGCTAAAGTGAAACAAGTAGAGTTAGAATTAAAGAAGACAGAAGTAGAAGCTAGGATTGTTGATAGACAACCCGTAGTTCAGGAAGGTCATATAGATATTTCCAAGTATGTAAAACTTTTACCCAAATTTTCAGGAGAGCCAGAAATTTTCTTTCTTCAGTGGGAAAAATTGGCGCAACAGTTACAAATCCCTAAAGAAAATTGGCCATTAATCATTCAAACACAATTTAAGGGTAAGGCTCAGCAAATTTATACTTCTCTTTCAGAAGCAGAAAGCGAGTATGATAATATGAAAGCTTGTATTTTAAAAGCTTATGAACTAATACCAGAGGCCTATAGACAGAAATTCCGTAATTATAGGAAGACACCTCAGTTAACATACGTAGAATATGCGGCTCAACAAGAGAGGTTATTCAATAGGTGGTGTTTGGCTAGTGAAACGGACACCTTAGATAGACTTAAACAGTTGATTTTATTGGAGCAGTTTAAGAATACCTTAGAGACAGATCTTAGGATTTTTATAGATGATCATGTTCCCTCAACTTTAACTAAAGCTACTGTATTGGCTGATGAGTTCACACTAAATCATAAACCTAAGTCAAGACAAATGGAATCCCAAAAGTCAAAGTCATATATTCCAGATTCAACAAAATACTCTGATCCTTGGGCCCCAAAGAAACGCTTTGAAAATCAGTCTAGCCCATCACATTTCAGTTACAGGTCTGATTTCAATCAATATCCTCCAAACCAACCTTGGCAAAGAATGGAAAGGTTTAAGACTAATCCCCCTGTAACTTGTTCATATTGTAAACAGGTTGGCCATCACATTTCTAATTGCAGAAAGAGACTGACACCCTCATTCTCCAATAAGACACCAACTCTTGTAAGTAATATAAAATCAGATGATTCAAAATCCCCTATTCAGGATACACTACCAAAGAAGCCGGTATTGTCAAGTAATGTAGAACCCCCCTCATCAGATCATGATCCTTGTTTCAAACCATTTGTATCTTCAGGAACTATATCTCATAGTAGTAGTTCACAACAATATCCTATTTCCATACTCCGAGACACAGGAGCAAAGCAAAGTCTGATTTTAAATTCTGTCTTGCAGAATCTGGGTGAGTCATATACAGGTTATGATATATTGATAGAAGGAGTTGGAGGAATTATAAAATGTCCATTACATAATGTTTTCTTGCGGTCTGATTTAACAACCGGAATGGTTAAAGTAGCAGTAGTAGACTCTCTTCCCATAGTAGGAATATCCTTATTGTTGGCCAATGACATCGCTGGAAGCAAAGTCATTTCTCCCTTAATAACAAATAACCCTAAGACCTCAGTAGAACCTTCAGATAACTTACAGTTGTTTCCCGCTTGTGCTGTAACCAGATCTCAGTACAAGAAATCTGAAGAGGAGACCTATAATTTAGAATCCCTATTCTCCCAAACTGACCCATCTTCTTCTTCACCAGTTTCTCTATCTAGAGCAGAATTAATCAAAGAACAGAAGTCAGATCATTCTCTTAAAAATTTGTACGAGATTCTTTCATCTCCAGAAGAAGTTGAAAATATGTCACGAGGTTTCTATATAGAAAACGGAGTCCTAATGCGAAAATGGAGAGCATCCACCGCAACCGCTGACCAGCCATGGCAAGTAAGGAATCAAATAGTCCTCCCTCTTGGTTTCAGGAATAATGTTCTAAGATTGGCTCATGATACTCCCTTAGCAGGTCACTTAGGGGTAAGAAAGACCTTGTTCAACATAACCCAACATTTCCATTGGCCCACGGTTGTCAAAGATGTTGCCCAATATTGTAAAACATGTCATACATGTCAACTTGTAGGTAAGCCCAACCAGAAAATTGTAGAAGCTCCACTCCATCCCATTCCTGTAATGGAAGAGCCATTTAAAAAAGTTCTTATTGACTGTGTAGGACCTTTACCTCCTTCAAGTAAAGGAAATCAGTACCTTCTCACAATCATGTGTATGAGCACTCGTTTTCCAGAAGCCATTCCTTTGAAAAATATTAAAGCTCAAAACATAATCAGAGAAATGTTGAAATATTTCACTATGGTAGGATTTCCTAAGAACATTCAAAGTGATCAAGGAAGTAATTTTCTTTCCAACAAGTTTAGAGAAACTCTTGTAACACTAGGTATAAATCATGTAACTTCCTCCGCCTATCATCCTCAATCACAAGGTGCTCTAGAGCGCTTTCACCAAACGCTCAAGACAATGTTAAGAATCTTCTGTGCTGAGAACACGCGAAATTGGGAAGACGGACTCCCCTTTTTGTTGTTCGCCACCCGAACAACAATTCAAGAAAGCCTTGGATTCAGCCCGTCAGAATTAGTCTTCGGTCATGAAGTCCGTGGTCCCCTAAAGATACTTCATGAACAATGGATGAAAGAAGAACCACCAGTTCCTTCTTTGAAATACGTGTCCCAGGTCACCGAGAAGTTGTTAGAAGCTTGGAAGTTGGCAAGAGAGAACTTGACGAATGCTCAACGAGTAATGAAAGGTTGGTATGATAAAAATTCTAAACTTAGAACTTTCTCTCCAGGAGATCAAGTGTTACTTTATCTTCCCATACCAGGAGATCCATTGCAGGCTAAATACAAAGGACCCTATGAAGTCTTGTCCAGAGCCAGTGATCTCAACTACATAATCAAAACTCCAGACAGAAGAAAGAGTTCCCGTCTCTGTCACATAAATACCTTAAAACCTTATCATTCCAGAGATCCAATTCCAGCTTGCAGCTCTACCACAATAAAATCGGAAGAGCCTCCTGATAACCTGCCTAATCCTCCTGAGATTCCCTTGGAAAACTCCCAGATACTACAAAATCTTCACTTATCTGAGAAACAAGATGTAGCAGAACCATTCACTGACCTGTTGAGAAAAGACCACGACTTCGTGTGGACACCTACCTGTGAGACGGCCTTCAAAAACCTGAAGTCCCTTCTCACTAACGCACCAGTTCTAAGGGCACCCGATTTCCAACGACCCTTTCTTCTGCAAGTCGACGCCAGCGACACCGGTATCGGTGCCGCCCTCTTGCAAGAACACAATGAAGTTCTTCACGCTATCGCCTACTACAGCAAGAAGCTGTCCCCTGCGCAGAAGAACTACTCAACAATTGAGAAGGAGACGCTCGCTTTGGTCCAGGCCCTTATCCACTTCGAAGTCTACCTGGGTTCCTCAACTACCATTCAAGTATATTCGGATCACAACCCCTTAAAGTTCCTACAGACTATGAAAAACAAGAATCCGAGACTTACACGTTGGAGTTTATTTCTCCAACCCTTTAATCTAACAATTCATCATATAAAAGGCGTCTTTAATGTTTTAGCCGACGTCCTTTCTAGAACATAGCTTTTCAACAGAAAGTGAAAAGCTTTCCCAAACGGTGGAGTTGTAACGTAATATTAGATATTACGTCATATGTGTAATTATGTTATAGAATTGTGTTCCTTTGTATTACATAACTATGTTCATATTTCTTGTCTATGTATGTATTGTAACAATGTTAAGCAGTAACGCCCGTCCACTATATGTAATCTTGCCTACGTGCGGTGAGGTGCGCACTCTTGTAGAACAAACAGACAAGCGAAATCCTGAATAGTTCGGAGCGCACAGATTTGACAGTTACTAAATAAATAGATTGTTCAAGCGAGTCGAGGGTCCTAAAACTACCCATGTTGACGTGTTAACTTACCCTCCTCCCCTCCTTTCACTCACTCGCACACTCACCCGGAAGTATTCAGTTTCCGGTCCAATGGTATATAAGCGGTGGTAACCGCTGACTCGTCGTCATATTCCCACATATTGATCTCTTGATAAAAACTAGAAGGTTTAGATTCATGAGACGATTGGTGTGAAGTGATCACCCTTTTTGCCTACATTACGTGTCTGATATACATTGCATTACTTTACTTATATTTGTACTTATTACTTATTCTGATGCATGTTCCTGATCTCTTTGTACTTAGATAGTACCATATTGTATACTTATCTTGTTTCTTATTTGAACGATAATTTCCATATTCTCATAATCATGTAACGGTCCCATTGACCCTACTGCCCATTCTCTTTTGTGTTGATTGCCTGTAAATATTTTCCATTAATAATTTCGTTTACTAGTTTTATCGCTAGTTTAATATTCCTTTCCTGGAATCTTCTTTGTTACCTTTACTTCTAGTCTTACGAATTATCTAGGCCCTGACCAGATAGTTCAGTCCTACAGTGGCTTCTAGAAGTGCGCTGGTTCTTAAGCACTTAGACGTTATACGTAACGTCTCTTCACATACCAGCCGCCCGTAACACACTCTATAAAGTATTTGTTGGAAAACCCCGTTCCGGGTGTGGCATTCCTTGGGGAGACGGGGCTGCTCGGACAGACAGTATAGGAAACAACAACAAACAACAACGACGGCCACCCGTTGTTCGTTGACATTCTGTGCGGCATCATTTCCTAAAATGATGTTCTGTCCTCCACTAACATTATATTGTACCGTGATATATTGTCCTCCACTATCATTACATCACACCATGATATTTTGTCCTTCATTGAAATTGCATTCTAATGTAATATTTTGTTGTCTACCAACATTATATTCTAAATTTATATTTTGTCCTACATTAACATTGCTCTACATTATTGCTTCGCCCTTCTCTGTTATCCCCATTACACTCTATTTCCTAATTCCTTTGAGTTTCTAGCCCCCCCCCAAAAAAAAAAATAGTTCATTACAAACTTCCACAATGAGGTTTGTTCTGCGACTGAGGTGGATCCCATCAGAAGCATAAAGGTCATGACGCCTAGAAAGGAGATACCAAGGATCAAGAAAGTGGTATTCCAGTTGCGTGCACAAGTGTGATATCCTCTCATTGATCCATATGGCTCTACTGTTCCAACACGTACCAGCATAGATCCTTGGAAGGATCCCACAGACAACGTGGGGCCTCCCACGCTTCTTCGTCTCCTGAAGGAAGACCTCGTAATTCCTTTCATCTCACCCTACCCACATCGTTACTTTCCGTATGAACAATCGTAACCATGTTCGTCCGCCTT
The DNA here is from genome assembly GCF_046742065.1 of Oratosquilla oratoria. NCBI lineage: Eukaryota > Metazoa > Arthropoda > Malacostraca > Stomatopoda > Squillidae > Oratosquilla > Oratosquilla oratoria. The sequence continues at coordinate 15,647,788 of NC_134798.1, forward strand.
TGTTCCCTGATGGTCTGGGTATAATCGGCGATCCTACGGTCCGGTTGACATACAAGCTTGCAACGTCATTTAGTCTTCCACTACAGGATGTCGACATAGCCTCGCGCCATGAAGTCCCCCACCACCAAGAACTCCTGATTTTCAGCCACCTCATCTTCCAGCAGAGCAAAACGATTGGCTACAGCCAGCGGTTGCTCCGCAGGGCACCAGTTTACCGAACGTTGGCTCAGCAAACGGGACCCGACGGAGCGTCATTCACTCGCGGCAGTGGCAGAAGTGGAGAAGCTGGAACGCTCTTTGGGTTGTGGGGAGAATTCACTCTTCTCACAGAGCGCACTCTTGAGAAAACAAATATCCTCCTTACCCATCCTGAGGTGGTCCTCCAGTTTCACACAACTTTCACAAGCCATTTCACTTCTGCTCCGGCAATACAAACGACGAAGAGAAAATATAAATCAACAAAAGAAACATAAGCGGTCACTAAATAACCTAAATACACGAAGCTTACTCTGCTTTGGAGTACAGTAACAGACTAATTTTTTCATTCTAAACCCGTATCTTTTATCTGTAACTAGATGACGTCATACGTATACAATTACATGAAACACAAAACAATCACTCGTCACTATTCGAAGATATAAACTTCACAGGAGGTATTCACTAGCTGGTGTCTTGGTAGCAAAGCGAGTTCACTAGCTGAGTCTTCGAATAATATGATCATATAGTGTAGGCTAGAATATCTAAAATGAGCGTCATCATAATGAAGAAATCGAGATAGATGTATGTAGTGTGGCATATATAAACTATTAATTTTCTTTTATTTTCTTTAATATGTTTTTAATTATTTTATATAACAATCTACTCGTACACCTCAATCTACACCCCGGAGACCCCACGATACTGACTGTACGTTCTGTCTCGACATAGTCCTCATTGTGGTGACGTTTTCAACTAACCCTAGAGTTTACAAGTTGACAAATTCCCTGAATATTTTCTAATTGTTTTCCAAATTACTATGTTCTAATTCATGGCATCCTAACTTGTTATTCATTTGACATTTATAAGTCATTCCTTTCTACCTTATTTATCCTTTTGTTACAATTAAAATTAATGTTTTCTTGTATCAACTTCTGTTAATATATATGTAACTTATTTTGCTCTCTGTATTTTATCTTTGTTTTGACATAGATCATTCTCAGCTCTGATTCTGCTATTGTTTGTTACATTTGATCTATTCTATGTTGGGACTAGGAAGTCGAAGCACGTATTCTGATTTTCTACATTATATTCTACATCTTTCTAACTTACAGAAACATGCAATAGAGATAGATACTATATTTCCTTCAATAGGATGTCCAATCCTAAGTGAATGAAATCGTATGGCGCAAGAGGGAACTAAATTTATAATTTTTTCCAGTGAAGTGACCAGGTTAAACAATCAGTAAAAGAAAAAGTAGGGAGAAGAGTAGGTGTAAAGAACAGAGGATGATGGTGAAGAAAGAAAAGTAAAAGTAGGCAGAATGAATAGGAATGCAGGGGTTATGAGGGAATAGGCAGAGATGAAAGTAGATGAGGAAAAAAAGCAAGGGTAAGTGGAAGAAAGGGAAAAGAAGTAGAACAAAAGAAAGGAAGGAGAGAAGGAGAAAAAGAGAAAACAAAAAACCGGAAGGATACATAGGCGTAATCACAGATGGATAATGAATATGTAAATGGTCAGTACAAAGAAAGGCTTAAATCATAAAGTAAGTCAAGACTAAAGCTACTCACAACAAAAATCGCAATTTGGTCACATTTTGTGGAAAACAACACTCCTTCTAAACATAAACCCCTTTATTTACACGGCCTATCATAAATCCTTTACTGTGGCAAAACGCTAAGTACATACATACATACATATACCATGGCTTTTTCTCCCTTACAAAGGAGGTAGCCAAAAAGGAAAAGGCATAAAATCATTCCCACCCATTTCATCCATAAACACACTCCACACCCCTCCACCCTCCCTCTTATCTTAGCACCTCCTGGATGACGGGTCATCCCTGCACCTTGTCCACTGCCCTGGGTCAGAAACGGTGTCGCAAGGCACAGCACATCCACGGCAAGGCCGCTAAGTGGCTTCTTATATATAATTGAAGGACATATTCTGTTTGGCTGCATGGGGTCTCTCAGTCGAGAACCCGTTCAAATCAATATCCGTTTCATTTTGTCCTCTGCTAAAAACTAGATATCGACCGTTAACCAATTCTTCGTTTACTTCCACCCTATCCTTTCATTTTCTCTTTCTGATTTCCCTTCTACCCTTACTCTTCCAATATTTTCTTTCTCGCCGCTCTTTTCCATCGCAATCTTTACACTCTCTTTTGCTACTCGTCTTTTCCTTCATCTTCCACTGTCATATTTTTCCTCTTGTTTTCCGCTTTACCCGCTTTCCATTCTTTAATTTCTGCCTTCACTTCGCTTCATTTTTCTATCTTATTCCTCTCTTTATTCCGTTCTACTTTGTTTTAGACTCCATTCAATTTGTCTTCCCACCTTTTTTCTCTCTTTCTCAATCTCCTTCTTTTCCTGTTGCCTACTTCATGAACCTTCTGAAAGCCTATTTTAGCTTTGTTTTTTCTTCTGTTCTATTTCACCTACTATCTTTTTCCTCCGCTTCCATAATTTCTCACCTACTCAAGCCCATTTCTGTACCTCCCTTCTTCCCTTATTCACTATATTTCTTTCACTAGCCCTACCTTACCTTTCCATTCTATCTCCAATTTTTCATTGATCATTAAAAAGTGCTTGATCACATTAGAAGGAACATAAGTTCCGTAGCCGTAAACAAGTCATATTTTCGTATTATTTCCTCTTTATTTTTTGTCTCTTGTCCTCAATCGGATTCTTGTTATTTTGCAATCTTCCCAAGATGAAAGCTCTCCTTCCATTTTCACCATCATTATTTTTCTCCTTCTACCTAACCATCCTAAAATTTAATCACACATTTCTTGCTTGTCTTACCCCCTTGTGAATATTTTGTGTTCCAATTTTCCATTATTTCATACGCCCTTCCGTCTTTTTTTTTCCCATTTACCATGGAATGCTGTCTAACTCCATTTCTAACTTACCCCAGTGTTGCCACTGATCTATACCAGTACCCAAATGAGTGAGATTTTTTCCACAAAATTCTCACAAAAAAGGAATTATTGTGTACACAAATAAGTTCATTGTAGCATACAATTTGCTCACAAAACATCCCATGTGAGCAAGTTTCTCACACAGATTTGTAGAATATTCACACAAAATGGGATCGGTGACTTACCCTGCCCTATCCAGAGGTATCATTGCTACCGTTCACTTTCTCTTTTATCTTGTCCACATTTAAATACAACCCTGTCCAAAGTTGCTCTCGACACTGCAAAAGTTAAATAGAATTTGATTTCTAAAAATGAATAAATAAATAAATGAATAAATAAATAAATAAATAAATAAATAAATAAATAAATAAATAAATAAATAAATAAATAAATAAATAAATAAATAAATAAATAAATAAATAAATAAATAAATAAATAAATAAATAAATAAATAAATAAATAAATACATAAATAAATAAAAAAAATGAAAAAATCACCTGGTCGATGAAAGGCAAAGTGTTGTGAAACAAATAAGTTGGCCTATCGGGTCTGATGATGAAGCCAATCTGACCGGCGATGCAGTGGCAGACACAAGACTGCGTCCGTTTCTAAAACAAAAAGAAACAAAAATAAGGAGACAGACAGACAGACAGACAGATAGATAGGTAGATAGATAGATAGATAGATAGATAGGTAGGTAGATAGATGAATAGGCAGATAGATAGATAGATAGATAGATAGATAGACAGATAAATAGATACATACATACATAAATACATACACACACACATACATACATACATACATACATACATACATACATACATACATACATAAAGAAACTTACTAAAAATCCCCTCAGGAGCACCTCTGCAGAGTTTAATAAGAAAGCCCGACAAATAGTAGGAGATGAATTATTTGATAATTTAAAATTTATTAACCTTCAATTACTTTTTTTTTTTTTTTTTTTTTTTTTTCTTCCCAAGTTACAAAAAGAAGGCACCCCTCTTAGGCCAATCACCTCCAATAGAAATTTATGCACCAGTAAGGTATCAAAATGGCTCACAGGGATTTTGTCATCTTTTGTGGGAAGTTTCTCAAACTCTCATGTTAAACACTCAGAAGATTTTGTGAGCAAAATTAAAAGACATGTCATATCTACAAACAGCAAACTACTGAGTCTCGATATAGTTTCCTTATTTATAAATAT
>NC_134798.1:15657113-15694613 GCF_046742065.1 Oratosquilla oratoria
ATTATTTACATTATTATATTTTCTATTTATTTATTTGTTTATCTATCTATTTATTTATTTGTTTATTTATTTATATATTTACTTATCTATTTATCATTATTATGATTTTTTCGCATCCGACCTAGATATGGACCAAAAGGTCTCCTGTCGGCATGCTCCGCCTTTGTAATCCTTTGTAATCCTTTGAAGGGCGGTGGGGATAACATAATTATTTGTTTAATCCTTGTTTTCATTTGAAACAAATTTTCTAGCCCGCTTGATCTTTTAACACTATATACACAAGGGTAAAGCAAGATTTTAATGACTTTCTTCAGACGTTCTGTGACACACCTCTTCTCCTTACATATCAATATTTTTTTTTTACGATATATTGAATCAAAGGCCTTTAGTAGGTCAATGAAGGTGATGTAAAGGGTTGATTATGATCCCATGCTATTCCAGCACCATTCTTAATCCAAAAGTCATATATGTTACTTTTCTATTAATTTCTAGCCATGCTGTTCTTCTTCTAGAATTGATTCTGCAATGGCTCTTACTTTTAAATCAATTTTCTTCAATTGCGTGTAATACTCATTCACAGGTTGCATTTATACATGCATATGTGTGTATGTAAGTATGTATGGCGTAAGGTATAACATTAAAAGCTCAGTCCGCAATACGGCGTTGGCCTCAGCGACAAGTGAATAAAGTGAAGGTTTTGCAGCGTTAAAGAGTACATCGAAATGAAAGAAAATTTGCATTGAACATGTGTAAAATGTGTAACGAGTATATATCGTTTAAGATTAACAAATATATTGGAAGTAAATAATACTTTGGACACCGTAGAAATAAATGAAATTTTAAGGAAATGGTGGTTCGACTTCGTAGAGCACAACGAGGTTCAATATTGGATGTGGGGAGATTCTTTGAAGTAGAGGGAGACTGGTCCTCGGAGGGGGGAAGGGGGTCAACAGGGGAAATATCATCCTAGTCGAGGCCACGGGGAATTTTTCTTATGTGATTGAAGTGCAATATAGTTTCCAGGAAATCATGCAAATTGCATGCTCTGACTTTATTACCTGATTCTTTGTGAATTATTCTGCAAGGACCAAAGAAATTTAGGAGAAAGTTTTGAAGTAGGAACGTGATTGAGGGAATAAACAATATATCCTATGTCAAAGGTACAATCTCTTGCAGATTTGTGCTGAAGACGTGCCATATCCTCTTTCGTGAGTGTTGGTATATTATAAATTTTCCTGAAGGAAGAGCCAAAATTTGATAGGTGGGGTCTAATATTGTCATTGAAATTCCAAACAGACCCTAACTCTGAAGCAAGAAGGTCATAAGAGAGCCTTTTGTCCAAGCCAAAGAGGACAAAAATTATGAGATTCCGATATGGACTTGTTCATGTCACTATTAAACGAAGCTTGAGTGATAGGTACATGGTCATCCCGAGAAATATGTAGGTCAGAGGCAAGATGATGGAGTACATTAATGGTCTTACGATTTTGCCGTTCAACAAGACCATTTGAACTGGGGTGGTATGGGAGGGTATTGCATTTTGTGGTATTAAAGGATTTTCAGATGGCAACAAGAATATCATTATTGAACTCCGTACCATTTTTAGACAGAAGAGTTCTAAGAGTAGTGAAACGACAAATTAGTCTGTCTATGAGAATCTGTGCAACGTGTTGTCCAGTCTTGTCTGGGAGTGGGGCAAGAACGCAGAATCTGGGAAAGTGGTCTATGAAGACGAACAAGTATTGGTTCCCATTGGTGGTACGGGGGAGCTTGAGAAGGTCAATAGCCACAGTATCAAAGTGTTTAGAAGGTTAAGGACAATTTAAGAGAGGTGCCTGACCGTGAATGTGACTTGTGTAGGAAAGTATGACGAACACTTATCTATGTAAATATAGATATATTTCGGTGACGCCAGGGTGTTCAGCAATAACGAATCATGAAGAAGGTGGAACACTTCAAGAAATTAGGACAGAAGGAACTACCAACTGATTCACTGAACGGTGCTGTTCGTGCTTATGAACTAGTGTAGCACTAATTGCTAAAGCATGAATCCATGTACCCGGGCTAGAGAGGGTACACACAGGAAAGGCTTGGGAGGGGTTAATGAGGTGTGGAAGGGGCAAAGAAACACCGGGGGAGGGAGGGTGCTGTTTGGGTAATATTCATTTGGGAGAAGAGTGACGAGAAGAGGAAGAAACATACAAGATGGGGAAGAGTGGTCGTGAGTAGGAACGTTGGCACCGCAATACACGTCACCTGTCTGTGGACTTAAAACAATCTCATTGGTAGTCACAGTACTGATCTGGAGGAGTGGATAGATATTTCCAACATCTAGAGCAAAGGTGGCCAGGTTTTGAACAGGAATGACAAACAATGCATGTTCTAGAAGGTGAACGTTGAGGTGATCTATACATGTGATGAAAACGAGTAATGCATGTTCTCGTGTGAAGTGGTGTTACTTGTGCTGCAGGGCACGGTCGTGGGTTTGTAAACTTTGGCCAGATCCTTCAGCTACAGATATATTACGTGAAAGTGCATCAGCAACATTGTTTGCACGCCTTGGAATATGCTTAAGGGTCGGGTTAAACTCTTCAACTGTAAGGAACCATCTGGGTAACTGGCCTGAAAGCTTTTTGACACTGAAAAGCTGTATGATCGCAGTGTGGTCAGTGTAGACTGTAACAGAATATTAAAAAATGATATCTCGAAAATGCTTTAAAGCCCACACCTCTGCCAGTGCCTCTAAATGCGTAATAAAGTAACGAGACTCAGGCTTGTTATGAATGCGACTAGTATATGCAATAACAAGGGGTCTACATCCATCTACTTGCTGTATAAGAACAGCTCCAATAGCTGTACGAGAAGCATTTGTACAAATAGTAAAGGGAAGACTATAATCAGGGAATCCCAACACAGGCGCCTCAGTTAGGGCATGCTTCAATGAATAAAAACTCTACTGATGAACATTGTGCCACTGGAAGGACGTATCCGTCTTGAGGAGACGAGTAAGGGGAGATACAATTGAACCAAAATTATTAGTAAATGCACGATGATATTTTACCAGTCCAAGGAAGAAACGTACATGTTCAACTGATCTAGTTAGATGTAGGGAACTCCCTGACTGCTTTTATTTTATCATCTGTGGTGTGAATACCATGTTTGTCTACAACATAACCTAGGAATTAGATGCTGGACTTAAGAAAAGAACATTTGGGTAAATTGAGTTTCAATCTAGCATCAGCAAAATGTTATAAGAATATTGGCAACTTATTGAAGTTCTTTCCACACCCTTGGAGACTAAGATTAAGTCGTCCAGATATACAAAAAGTACATTCCCCAATAGGCCATGAAAAATGGAGTTAATAAAGCGCTGTCAAGTCAAGGGGGCATTCCGTAACCCAAGTGGGCAAGGAAGCCATTCATATTGCTCTACCGGAGTCGAGAACGCCGCGATCTTACAGGATTTCTAGTCCAAGGGAATCTGCCAAAAGCCTGCCTTTAAGTCTAAGGTGGTGAACACCGTATTACCTGTCCCAACGGATTGGAGAAGATCACTTAACACAGGCAAAGGGTAATGGTCTGGAATAGTGACCTCATTAACTCGCCTATGATCAATAACAGGACGAAAAGATCCATCTTTCTTAGGCACTAAGAAGAGCGGCAAGTATTTGAACTCTGATCGAGTGAGACTCTTATACAACGCCTTCACTTAAGAAGTAGTCAACCAAGGACTGTGATACAAGCCGACGAGAGTGAGGTAACCTGTAAGAGGTACATAAACAGGACGAACACCTAGCTGAAAATCAATGCTATAAACAACATGATCCATAACTCCCAATGGATCATCAGGTAAAGCCAAAGCTTAGAGGCCAAGTGAGATGAGTCACTTGCATGTGGAGACTGTAGTAACGTAGATGATATGATAGGAGGCGAATCCTGGACAGTGTCAACGTCAACTACTTCAAAGTAACCTAAATGACTGCCAGGAGAGCGAGGGTGATATGAGTACCAGTGGTGTTGGTTACCATAGCTGTGGTAACATGATCCTCACGAATAGTGGAGAGAGTCTCTTCCAATGCTAGACGACGAACACAAACAGTTTCAGGCTGGGATAAAACGTCAGAACCAATTGGAGGATCCGAAATGCGCACTGGGACAAGAACTGAACTTGAAGGTTCAATATAATGCTCACCTACAACAGGAACAGCACAAGAAAGAATAGGAATGTCAAAATGAGTAGAACCCTTTGAAGACAAGTATATGGTCTGATCAGGCACAGAAGGAGAGCTACATATGGAAACTGACCTTTCCATTCCAGGAATAACAGAATTATAAAGAGTTACGGCGCCTAGGAGGTATATCTATGCCATGAGCTGTAAGAGAATCAATACCCAAGAGGCAGTCACACATAAGAGCAATTCCAGAAACAAGAGAAGTAACAAGGAAAACGGTAGCATACGAGGAACAACTTAATGGAATGCGAACAGACCCAAGAATAGGCAAACTACAAAAAGGAGATATAGGGAGATTGTACAACTCCCTGAGAGCATAATAAGCCTTTTTACCTACAAGACTACATTCTGTACCAGTATCTACTGTGATTGAGATAGATATGGTCACCGTAAGAAATTGGAAGGTGAATAATTGAGAAGACTCAGCAGCCACCAAAGGGATGATCTGAGACCGAGAACGTGTTACTGGTCAATCCCTTAGTTTGTGAAATGGACGCTTGTGAAAATGGGACTGAGATTGCCTAAGTTAATGAGAGGTCTCTGCCTTAAGTTTCAGAATATTTTAACACTAACCACTCGAATGTTTAGAGTGACCATGGATATGACAATAGATACGTTTACCCTGAGGCGGTACCCTAGAGAGGTCGTGTGTCACGTTAGATGAGGCAACAGAGGAATTCCTACCTTGAGTTTACTCAAAAGCCGAGTCGCAAAAGACAATAGGGACTCATCCGTCTTACAGCTCAGAGATGCTGCTCTCCTCTCTAAAGGTACCAGTAATAGTTTATAAAAAAGAAATTCTATAATAAGGTGGAACCTATCCAAAGTGATACCATCTGTATCTACCCAATCTGATTGGAATAACGACTCTAAGGCCTCAAAAGTGATCTTCCTGACCTGGGCCTGAGCACGCATATAGTTAAGAGAGCCCAATCATGATGTACGGACATCAGCTAACTTAAAGCATCATTAAAAAAAATTATCTACAGAGGTATCAGAAAAGATTTTCATGAAATTAGCTCTAAAAGTATCATAATTATTGTTCAATGTTTTGGGGTCATGACATGAGCCAGCCCTATATTGTTGATCCTAACCCTAAAACTTAACTATGGAAGGATCCTGATGTATGGACCATCGTCAGATATGGAGTTTGGGGACTAATAAATTAAGGCATTATACTCATAGTAGACATATTCAAAATAGAACAAGGTAACTATAATCCATTCCTTAATAGCTTTAAAACAAAAACAACAAGAAATTCTTAATTCGTACATAAATTATGGCGATCGCTTACATAAACACGCCCTTTGAATATAAACTTGGACCAGCAATCCTCGACTGTAAAAATGTTTATATAAAAATATATAACTCACAACAGAGGAAAACGGCACCGTATGGGGTAACTATACAAAAAAAGCAAAATGGCTGAACGTGACGTAACAAATATAACCGCCTCTAACATAAGCAAACAAGACAAACAAATAGCAGCCTGGCCAGAGAAATGAACTATTGTTCAATCGTCACAATTTAATCACCTTAACATAATTTGACATGCATGCATAACTAACAAAAAATATACACAAGATTGAACACTAGTCACTGTGAAAAGGTAGCGAGCTGAAACCGGCAGACACGGAGACGATCTGCGTAGACGTAATCTGCTCATTAATCCTTTCCTATCCAGGCCTCCAGATTAATTACTGCACACACAGTAATAGTAGTCGAACGACTGATTAACATAGATGCAAACACACACACACACACACACACACACACACACACACACACACACACACACACACACACACACACACACACACACACACACACACACACACACACACACACACACACACACACACACACACACACACACACACACACACACACACACACACACACACACACACACATACACACACACACATACACACACACACATACACACAAACACACACACACACACACACACACACACAACCGCACGGAGATATGAAACCGGCCAACCAAATTTCACTAAAGTTCTTATTACTTGAGAATCGTCCACCGTATTCATTCATTCAAAACAACAAATTTACTTTACCGCGTGCCACCAGTGTTGTGTAGTGGCTAAATAAAAACACATGGATCACTACAAACGAATATGTATTATATAATGTGCCAAAACACCACAATAACAAATGCGTGCGTACAAAAAGGAAGCGGAGTAACAACTGGGACGCGAAGCAGTTGGCACGGGAAACATGCATGATCCGGTTGGTTTGCCTTACAAAAGGCACACGGAATTATAACTAAATAATACAATGTTCAATTTATACATGGATGGGGTGGTACGAGATGCAAATGCAAGGGTAGTGGGTCAGGGATTGGAGATGGTTAAAGAAAATTAAGAAAAGTGGGAGATAAGCCAGTTGTTGTTTGGTGACAACACTGTGCTTATGGTAGGGTCAGAGGGGGCATTGAGAAAGTTGGTGACAGAGTTTGGGAAGGTGTTCGAAAGAAGGAAATTGAAGATAAATGTGGGTAAAATTAAGGTGATGCCATGTACAAGGAGAGAGAAAGGCACCAAACTGGAAGTGAATATTAAGGGAGAGAGACTGGAATAAGTAAATAGTCTTAGATACTTGGATACGAATGTGGCAGGAAAGGGAGGAGTAGGGGTGAAGGTAGAATGTAGATTGAGAGAAGCGAGTAAATGCCTTGGTGGATTAAAAAGTATAATGAGATATAGACATTTGGGAATAGATGCTAAGAGGAGATTGTATGGAAGAGGTGATTGTGCCGACAGCACTGTACGGGGCAGGAACATGGAACATAAGAGAGGAAGAGAGAAAGAGTTTTAATGTGTTTGAGATGAGGTACCTGGGAAGTATGATAGGGGTTACTAGGCTGAATAGAGTGAGAACTGAGAAAGAGAGGAGGAGAACAGGGGTGGAAAGGGAGTTGGGAGATAGGGTTGATGAAAGAGTATTGAGGTGGTTTGGACACATGGAAAGAATGAGTGAAGAAAGACTAGTAAAAGAGATATGGAAGGCAGAGGTGGAAGGAATGAACATGAGGGGTCGGCTTAGGATGATATGGATGGATGGGGGTAAAAGGGGCATTGGGAAAGGGAGGAATGTCTATTTATGAAGGACGGGAGAGAACAGAAGATAGGGGTGAATGGAGAATGGTTGTGTATAGATGGTGTGATGCATGTGGTGGAGTGATTGGGGGATGGGGAGTGAGGGAACATGTATGAGAAATAGATTGACGCAGCCCGAAGGGATTTCTCCCCGTCTTCTCCTTTTCTGCATGAAGGGACGGAGGTGGGGTCCCCCATTTAATTAAGCGCCCTTGCTGCGGATGTGCTATGTCTTGCGGCACTGCTTCTGACCCAGGGCAGTGGACCATGTGCAGGGATGACCTGTCACCCAAAGGATACCAAGATAAGAGGGAGGGAAGAGAGTAGAGGGAAGTGGAGCATGTAGGGGATGGAATGGGTGGGAGTTATTAGTATATGTATGTATGTATACATATACATATATATATATATATATATATGTATATATTATATATATATATATATATATATATATATATGTATATATATACATATATATATATACATATATATATATATACATATATATATATGTATATATATATATATATATGTAGGTATATATATATATATGTGTATGTGTGTGTGTGTGTGTGTGTGTGTGTGTGTTTGTGTGTGTGTGTGGGTGTTGGTGTGTGTGTGTGTGTGTGTGTGTGTGTGTGTGTGTGTGTGTGTGTGTGTGTGTGTGTGTGTGTGTGTGTGTGTGTGTGTGTGTGTGTGTGTGTGTGTGTGTGTGTGTGTGTGTGTGTGTGTGTGTGTGTGTGTGTACCAGGGGTGATCAGAAAGTAATGACAGTCGGACTCGTAGCTGAGAGACTATAAGTGTTGGGGGGGTGGGGAGCAAGGGGCAGCAAGTGTTGCCTGTTGTTACATGTTTGAGCTTGTCGCTGTTTGTCTAGCTTACATTTTATCGTTGCGCTGTGCGATTGCGTCATTGTTGGTTTGCCTCTCTAACCGGAAACATGGATTTTTCGAAAGAAGGCTGCAGATTCTACACCTTCACAAGGTGGAAACTCGGGAAAAAAGCAACGGAGATCAGAGAGGAATTGTTGCAAGTTTTTCCCGAGTCTACTCCATCACTGGAAACTGTTTCCCGCTGGATTCGAGCTTTCGCAGCCGGAAAATTGCAGCTAGAAGATGATCATCGTCCTGGCCGCCCTCGGACATCCGTGACCGAAGCAACGACGGTCCGTGCGCGGGCCATCATTGACGAAGATCCAACTGTTACTCTTCGATTCTTATCCTTGGAGCTCGGTGTCAGTTATGGGAGCGCACATGACATCGTGCATGAACACTTAGGGCTGAGGAAGAAGTGTGCTCGATGGATACCTCATTTGCTTACGGAAGAGCAGAAGAGCGAACGGGTGCGGATTTGTCGTCTATGGCTGGCTGAATTCGAGCCAAATGGTCCGAAACGGTTCTCAGATGTAGCTACCGGAGATGAGTGTTGAATTTCTTTTTTCACCACCAGAGACAAGCACTCTAACATGGTGTGGTTGAGTGATGAAGAACCTCGACCTCAGATTCTGAAGGAAGGATTTCGCAGCAGGAAGCGCCTTTTCACCATCTTCTTCAATTCACAAGGACCAATGTGTGTGGATGTAATGCCTCAACAGTGTACTATCACAGCCCAGTACTACACTGATCACGTCCTTCCTCGAGTCCTGAAATATCAGGCCAAGACTGCACCAACCCGTCGCCGATCGCGCCTTTTGCTGCACCATGACAATGCTGCCCCCCACAAAGCTCGCCTCACTGTGCAGTTCCTGGAGCAGCAGGGGATCACACTTCTCCCCCACCCACCCTACTCGCCTGACCTTGCTCCCTGTGATTTTTGGTTGTTTCCAAAGATCAAGGGTGCGATCGCAGGGAAGCTGTTTCATCGCATCCAAGATCTGGCGCGAGCAGTCAATTCAGAGCTACGAGGTATATCGGCTTCTGAGTACCGTGAGTGCTTCATGAAGTGGCGAAAGAGGATGGAACGTTGCATAGAGGCAGGAGGGGAGTACTTTGAAGGAATGTAGGCCACTATTTGGATTTACCTCTGTACCGTGAAAATATATGGTATCACTGTCATTACTTTATATATACACATATACATATATATATATATATATATATATATATATATATATATATATATATGTATGTATATATATATATATATGTATATATATATAAATATATTTATATATATATATTTCTACTGTACTATACTATACTCTATTGCCTATCAGAACTGTAGTCCCATAACCGCAACCACTATGACTATTCAGACAGGCCTGTCTTCAATTGTTTCTTTCCAGTCTTGCAAGTCGGGATTGTTTCGTAACGCGTGATTCGCCACCCCGTCGCTCCATCGATATCTTGGTCATCCTAGTGGGCGCCTACCCCTGACTCTTCCTTCCACCGCTATCTTTGGCAATCTGGTTAACTCCCTCCTGGCACTGTAACCGACCCACCATGCTCTTCTTCCGCATACAACGTACGGCGGTAATTGCAATCCTATCTCCTTTCTAACTTCTATTGTATTTTCTCCTTAATTCTCCAGTCTCTTCCTTATATACTGGTCCCAGGAATATTCTAAGAATGTTGTTTTCAAATACTTCTAACTTCTTTTATCGTTGTTCCGTCACTGTCCAGGTCTCACAACCATATACCACAGTAGGTCGAATTACTCTGTTATAAGTTCTATTTTTTTTTTTTTTTTTTTTTTTTTTTTTTTTTTTTACTACATTTTCTGCTCGTCATGATAAAAGGAATGCATGTTAACGTCTATTTTCTGCTGCAATTCTTACATCTATTTTCGTGTCCATTATTTTTTTCAGAGACCGACTCCAAGGTATTTAAATCTGTCAGTGTACTGTACGTTTATGTTATATATACATATATATATATATATATATATAATGTATATATATATACATATATATATACATATATATATGCATATATATATGTATATATATATATATATATATATATATATATATATATATTGCATATAGGCAGGAAGCTTTCTCTCATTCACACTTCCTTGAAGTAAATGGCATGCTTGATATGACAAAGCTTTTTTGTCGTATTTTTCTGTCTTAGAGTAATCTTGCCTTCTTTAGGCAGTAATCCTAATATTTCTACGTATATCATGCTGCGTGGCACCAGACATATTTTGTATATACCCAGAACACGTTTTCATACCTCTTGGTGCTTCTACATTGGCAGATAAGAATCTAAAAGGTAATATGTTGTATGGGGATTATACACTCGGATAGGAGGTTTTGCCGGATCGTCATTGGTTGTCGTCGCCATCGTTCCCTGTTCTCCCATTGGTTGGCGGGTGGTGTGTATCGATATTCATTGTCGCATTTTCATTAGGAAATGATCTAACACTCGGTAGGATTCTTAAGTCTTCAAGCCGAGTATTCATTCCTGGGAATAGGTCCTTAATGTATAAAGCTTCTAGGATGGGTAATCGTCTTAGGACTTTATTGAAATCTATAATTTCCGTATACTGTGCCAGGTCTACCTTCCTTAACATTGCTTGACGGACTTTGCTGTGGCAATTCCTAGGAGCTCCTGAGGTCAGGTGGTATGATAGACGACGTGGATGCCTCATAGTGGTCATGCCGATATAGATATTTGGATGGGTTGCTCAGTCCTCATGTTAAAATGCGTACCTATACACAACATGAGGTTTTCTTAAGCTCATCGACGGTCTGCCTGGTATTGTTTCTCAGGAATAGGTTTGATTTTTTTTCTGACAATGAATTATCAAGTTAATTTCGGTGTTGGCTTTAGTGGGTTTGATTGTTTTCCTTGTGATATGTTGCTTTATCCTCTCCACGTCAAATTGTGTGTTATTAAAATGGATAACTTTGCACAACTCATTTATGCTCATCCTCCTAAAGTAAAAAATTTAATGAGGAGAATTGAAATACTAGAAAGAAAATTAATAGTCCGGAATGCGCTAGACAAGATTAGAAATAGGGGAGGTGTTCCTGTAGTATGTGGAATCCTTCCGAGGCGTAGAATTGGAGGAATGTGGCATTCCAGGGCTATTGCAATGAATTGCAGGCTGGCAAAACATTGTAATGGGCATTGAATGGGCATTTGTCGACAACTGGGACCGCTTTTATGGTAAGAATAACCTATACACAAGGGACGGAGTGCACTTGTCTCCCAGAGGATTTCGGCTTCTTGCTGAATCCCTTGAGCGAGAAGTAGGCATCCTACAGGGTTTTTTCGAGTAGATTACGTGGGAGTAGGGGGAGAAGTATCGGAATATAGTTTAGGCAATAGAAACAACTTAGAGAAGGACTGTGTAACGAATCACCAAAGCAGGTGGAGGGAAGATAAACTTAAAGTTTACTATACAAATAGTAGGAGCATAATTAACAAATTTGATTTGCTGCGAGGTAAAGCATGCGTAGAATATTTCGATATTATAGCTATTACTGAGTCCTGGATCAACATGGCTGATAAACATTTCCTTCCGGAAATCAAAATAGTAGGATATAAGTTTTTTCATAAGGATAGGGTTGGCAGGAATGGGGGAGGTATAGCACTTTTCGTTAAAAATACATTAAACTGTATTATCAACAGTTCGATTAAGGAAGAGGACTGTACGGAATCTATTTGGGTAGCGATTATAGGCAAGAATAAGAAAGTTGTTATTGGCGTCTTGTACAAACCTCCTAACCTCAGCATTAAGCAGACTGATCCCCTGTTTCATGAAATTCACAGAGCGTCCCAGTACAAAAACGTTGTGATTATGGGAGATTTTAATTATAGAAACATTGACTGGGAAACTTTAATAGATGATCATGAAGCGAAGAAATTCCTAGATGTGGTGCAGGATAATTTCCTAAAACAAGTGATTACCGATCCTACGAGGGGACAAAATACCCTGGACTTAATTTTAACAAATAATGAGCACCAAATTAGCAGCGTAATAGTGGGAGATAGTCTAGGCTCTAGCGATCATCAAGAAATAAGATTTAATGTTATTTGTAAAAAAAGAATTAAAAAGTACGAATAACGTTCAAGTACCAGACTTCAGGAAAGCAAACTTTGACAATATAAAAACCTATTTGAAATTGAATACGAAATGTCATAAGAACATAAGAACATAAGAACATAAGAAATAAAGGAGACTGCAAAAGACCATAAGGCCTACACTAGGCAGCTCCGTATCCATCACCACCTGTCGTCCCCATCCATAAAGTTGTCTAATCGTTTTTTAAAACAACTGATAGTTTCAGCGCTTACTACGTGGTTACTAAGTTTATTCCATTCATCGACCACCCTATTTGTAAACCAATTCTTGCCTATTTCCTTCTTAAATCTAAATTTGTCCAGTTTATACCCATTACTGCGAGTCCTGCCCTGTTGTTTTATTATGATGACCTTGTTTGCATCACCCTTGTTATAGCTTTTGATCCACTTGAACACTTCTATTAGATCACCCCGCACTCTGCGTCTTTCCAGAGAGTGTAAGTTTAGGTGCCTAAGCCTCTCTTCGTAAGGCAAATTTCCGAGTCCTTGTATCATTTTGGTCATTCTTCTCTGTACTGATTCTAGTGAATTTATGTCCATTCTGTAGGACGGAGACCAAAGTACCGCATAGTCAAGGATGGGTCTAACTATCGCTAGATAGAGTTTAATAATTACCTCTGCACTTCTATTCGTTACCGTCCTAGCAATGAAGCCTAATGCTCTGTTTGCTTTATTTCTGGCGCTAATGCACTGCTTCCTGGTTTTAAGGTCCGGACTCACCAGTAAAAACGTGTTATCTAAGTTGTATCTATTTTCGGGGTTGTGTAGAAGTTCATTTACCATTTCACCGACCATGTTAACAGTTTATTAAGATCATCCTGCAGAATCTGGGCGTCTTCTCATGACCTAATTAGGCGTCCTATTTTAGTGTCGTCCGCAAACTTACGTCCGCAAACTGCCTCCAAGCAGTTGGAACAGAACCAGTGTCTACCGATTTATTGAATATTTCAGTTAACTGGTCGCAGATTTCAAATTTACACTCTTTCTTGGAAAAATTTCGTCCGGACCCGGAGATTTTGTAGCTTTAAGTCTGTCAATCTGCTTGATAACTTCTTCTTTACTAATGCTGATATTAGTTAGGCTATTTTCTTCATCCCCTCTGAAAATCGGATCGCAGTCAGGTACTTTATCTAACCTCTCATTAGTAAACACCGATAGAAAATAATTGTTAAACTCCTCACTCATTTTTTCTTCCGATTCTATCATGACATTTTCATCGTTTTTAATTGGTCCTATTCTTTCTTTATTTTTTGTTCTTTAGAGGTGAAAGAAACCCAAAGGATTTTGCTTGACTGGCAACCTTGATTTCATAATTACGTTTCGCTGAACGTGTATTCCTTTTAACCAGCTTTGCCATTTCGTTATATCTTGATCTAAGGTGTGATTCCCCGTTTTTTATTTTTACGTAAAGTCCTCTTTTAATTCCGATCTCATGTTTCAATCTGTCCGTCATCCATTTGGGAGTATTACTATTTTTCCGTATTGACTTTAGGGGGATAAATGTGTTTTGTGCATTAATAATTAGATCTGCCAGATTGCTATACATCTCATCCAAAGTACTGACCTGATTTTTGGGCCGTCGCCCCGAATCGACCTGACCCAAGGCACGCGCATCACTCTCTTTGACCCAGACCTGACCTAAGGTATGCGTATTTCTCTCCTTGACCCAGACCTGACCCAAGGTACGCGTATCCTCCTTGACCCACTTCTGACTATCAGCCCCGCAACGAGAATCAAGAATGTTTGAAACGTCCGGATTGTTTTTCGTATTCAATTTCAAATAGGTTTTTATATTGTCAAAGTTTGCTTTCCTGAAGTCTGGTACTTGAACGTTATTTGTACTTTTTATTTTTTCCCAAATAATATTAAATCTTATTTCTTGATGATCGCTAGAGCCTAGACTATCGCCCACTATTATGCTGCTAATTTGGTCCTCATTATTTGTTAGAATTAAGTCCAGGGTATTTTGTCCCCTCGTAGGATCGGTAATCATTTGTTTTATGAAATTATCCTGCACCACATCTATTTTCGCTTCATGATCTCCTATTAAAGTTTCCCAGTCAATGTTTCTATAGTTAAAATCTCCCATGATTACAACGTTTTTGTACTGGGACGCTCTGTGAATTTCATGAATTAGGGAATCAGTCTGCTCAATGCTAAGGTTAGGAGGTCTATACAAGACGCCAATAATAACTTTCTTATTCTTGCCTATAATCTCTACCCAAATAGATTCCGTACAGTCCTCTTCCTTAATCGAATTGTTGATAATACAGTTTAATGTATTTTTAACGAAAAGTGCTACACCTCCCCCATTCCTGCCGACCCTATCCTTATGAAAAAACTTATATCCTTCTATTTCGATTTCCGGAAGGAAATGTTTATCAGCCATGTTGATCCAGGATTCAGTAATGGCTATAATATAAAAAAATTCTACGCATGCTTTACCTCGCAACAAATCAATTTTGTTAATTATGCTCCTACTATTTGTATAGTAAACTTTAAGATTATCTTCCCTCCACCTGCTTTGGTGATTTTTTGTACAGTCCTCTAAGTTGTTTCTATTTCCTAAACTATATTCCGATACTTCCCCCCCTACTCCCACATAATCTACCCGAAAAAAACCCTGTAGGATGCCTACTTCTCGCTCAAGGGATTCAGCAAGGAGCCGAAATCCTTTGGGAGACAAGTGCACTCCGTCCCTTGTGTATAGGTGATTCTTACCATAAAAGCGGTCCCAGTTGTCGACAAATGCCCATCCATTAGCCTTACAATGTTTTGCCAGCCTGCAATTCATTGCAATAGCCCTGGAATGCCACATGCCTCCAACTCTACGCCTCGGAAGGATTCCACATACTACAGGAACACCTCCCCTATTTCTGATCTTGTCTAGCGCATCTCGGTACCGCGCAAATAATTCCTCACTCCCTACCTTACCTATATCATTTCCTCCGGCACTTAAGCAAACTACTGGGTCCTTACCTTCCCCTACTAGACACTCACTTGACTGTCTCCTACTACCAAAATCTTATTCCTTCATCTCTTGGATTTCATTATTTCCTTCTTCCTGCAGATTTGCCAGCACTTGAAACGAGTTATTGCATTTCAGTGGCTGGTGAGGACTTTTTTCCACTTTTCCGCATCACCGTATTCCATCCATGCTCATCGCTAATATTGCCTTCCGTATCATGGGCCTTCGAGCGGAGAACTCGATTCTCCTCTTTAAGGCACTTAACAGCATCCTCCAAGGCTTCAATTCTACTAAGTAGAGATTGTACCTCTTCTGCGCTGAACACAGTGACACATTCACTCGCCATATCGCTAAATGAAGCAGCTACCCGGTTTGACCTGACCTGAGTGACGACTACTGCTCAACTCATACGGACGTTTCGAACATTCTTGGTTCTCGGAGCGGGGCTGGGAGGGCTGGGAGTGAGGTCCGGGTCACGGAGGGTAATATGCATACCTTGGGTTAGATCATTTGGGGGCGAGGGCCCAACAGTCAGGTCAGCGATTTAAAAGAAATGTATAGTAATCTAACTGATCTAATTATACACTGTACAACAAATTTCAGGATTAAGAAAAAAACATAGTTCTCATGTGCGTTTTATTATGAAGTTCAGTGTGCTGAATTCAAATTTGATAACAAAAATTTCATGCCACGTCACAATTTTTTGTAAATCGCTGTTTTAATAATTATGCAATTAATAGAGATTTCCAAGGTTCCATAAATGTATTTTGCTCCCAAAGTCAGATTAAATGTCTTCATTGTATTTATTTAATTAATATATAATGAATCGGCATGTTTGTTAGCTTTATATGATGTATTAACCTACAATCTATTATTTACTTCTTCTTTTATAAGACGTCTCAGGCGTGTCACGCTTCAGGTTCCAACAGAAGTCAGCCAGCATAGCAGGGCTCCATTTTCCCTTGTACCTGTTTTCCATTGACGCTATATCTTGATGGAACCTCTCTCCATGTTCATCACTCACATCTGCTGCATTCTCTGGGAAGAAGGACAGATGAGAATGAAGAAAGTGTATCTTCAGTGACATATTGCATCCAAGATCTTGGTAGCATTTGATTAGCCTCTCCACTTTACGCTCTCGCTGGGACTCTTGGTGCTTTCCCAGAAGCCCTTTGCATACATCTTTGAATGCATGCCAGGCCGCTAGCTCAGGTTCATCCATTGTCGCCTCAAAGTCCTCATCATTTATAAGCTTGCGAATCTGAGGGCCTACAAATATACCCTCTTTAATCTTGGCATCACTAATTTTAGGGAAGATCCCTTTGAGATACTGGAAACATGGCTTGTTATGTTGCAGTGCTTTGGTAAATTGCTTCATTAGGCCTAGTTTTATATGCAGTGGTGGCAAAATGATTTTCTCCTTCTTAACTAGTGGCTCATGAATTACATTATGGCATCCAAGCGTCATAGATTCCCGAGATGGCCATTCTGAGCGTATATAATGTTCTGATCTGGCCCTACTGTCCCACTTGCAAAGAAAGCACATAAATTTGGTGTATCCAGTTTGTAGCCCATTAAGTATGGCTACTACTTTCAAGTCTGCACAAATTAACCACTCATGCTCTTTGTAACTTATGCGGTCTAGAATAAAAGCAAGGTTCTCATATGTCTCTCTTAAAATGACTGAGTAAGCAACTGGAACTGAAGGCATAGTGTTCCCAATGTGCAACAGAACTGCTTTTATGCTGTAAAGGGATCCATCTATGAATAGCCTCCACTCATTTGGTTCATAGGACAGCTCAAGGGCACTGAATAAGCCTCTGATATCATTACAATAAGTCAAGTTGTTTTCCAAAGTGAAGAAATCCTGTAGATTTGCAGAACGCTTCCTAAATACTGTAATTCGAGCTTCTTCATCCAACAGGTGCCATTGTTGCAAACGTGAGGCCAGGAGTTCACTCTGTTGCTTAGTAAGTGTTAGATCACGAACTAGATAATTGAGTTCTGGTTGGGTGATGAGGTGTGGTTTCTTATCAGATTCAAGTTGTGTCGTATACGTTGCATCTTGAGATTCTGAATCGTGTGAGTTGCTCGTGTCATCGCTTGGTAGTTCAGAGGGCGGCTGTGGTACAGGAATATCACTTGAATGTAGAACTGGGCGAATAGCAGACTGAAGATCTGGATACACGATAGATTTCTTGCCTTTTCTGTTGCGACCTGCAGGAAAATAAAATAAAATCAGACTAAAAATGGATACTATTGGTTGTGATCACGTGCAAAAATAGTGGAAGTGCAACTTATTATGTATTTCGATCTTTTTTATTGATACATCTCTTGAAAATATATATAAAAACAGTAAAAAATAAACACTGAACACCCACCTTTAATATCCGTTAAGCAGAAGTAGCAATCTGTTGAGTGGTCCTTTGGCTCCCTCCAGACCATTGGTACGCCAAACATGAGGCCAGTCCCTTTGCCTTTCACCCAGGCAGAAAGGGAACTTGTACACCTGACACAACATATGTGAGGTGCCCAGCTTTTGTCCTGGTCACCCACTTTACATCCAAAGTACAGCTCATAAAGTTTCTTTACACGTTGAGTCAACTGTCTCTTGTATTGCCTTAATGTAACTGTCTCTTGTATTGCCTAAATGTAACTGATCCACATATATAACAAAACTTGTCTGGCGAATTCTTGCATTCTCTAGGCATCTTAACTCTGTATCCTGTTAAGAAAAAAAACACATAGCTATGTGAAAAATTATATAAATGGTAAAAGCAACAAAAAATACCGTTCAGATAGACATTGCGGGCACTGCTATTTACGAAGAACTGGAGGGTCACAGAAAGAAACGGATGTTATATTCGTGATCTACGCAAAAAATAACTCTAGAAAAGGATAGTCTCATTTCCGGTTTTTTTTTTTCATTGTTATACAGTGTTATTAATGCACAAAACACATTTATTCCCTTGAAGTCAATACGGAAAAATAGTTATACTCCCAAATGGATGACGGACAGATTGAAACATGAGATCGGGATGAAAAGAGGACTTTACGTAGAAATAAAAAACGGGGAATCACACCTTAGATCAAGATATAACGAAATGGCAAAGCTGGTTAAAAGGAATACACGTTCAGCGAAACGTAATTATGAAATCAAGGTTGCCAGTCAAGCAAAATCCAACCCAAAGGGTTTCTTTCACCTCTGTAGAACAAAAAAGAAAGAAAGAATAGGACCAATTAACAACGATGAAAATGTCATGATAGAATCGGAGGAAAAAATTAGTGAGGAGTTTAACAATTATTTTCTATCGATGTTTACTAATGAGAGGTTAGATAAAGTACCTGACTGCGATCCGATTTTCAGAGGGGATGAAGAAAGTAGTCTAATATTAGGATTAGTAAAGAAGAAGTAGTCAAGCAGATTGACAGACTCAAAGCTACAAAATCTCCGGGTCCAAACGAAATTTTTCCAAGAATGCTTAAGGAATGTAAATTTGAAATCTGCGACCAGTTAACTGAAATATTCAGTAAATCGGTAGACACTGGTTTTGTTCCAACTGCTTGGAGGCAGGCAAACGTTGTTCCTGTTTTTAAGAAGGGAGATAGATCGTCTATATGCAACTACAGGCCAATCAGTTTGACATCCGTTATAGGAAAAATGATTGAATCAATAATAGTGTGACTCACAGCATGGTTTCTCCAAGGATAAGTCATGTGTGACTAATCTTCTATCCTTTTACACTAAAGTATATAAGGCGTCAGATAACAATGAAAACTAAAATTACGATGTTATTTACCTTGACTTTATCAAAGCGTTCGACAAGGTGCCACACCAGAGACTACTAAATAAAATCAAAGCCCATGGCATAGGAGGAAAAGTGTTAGAATGGATTAGAGCTTGGATTAGTAACAGAAAACAGTGGGTCACCATAAATGGAATAAAATCTAGGTGGTGCAATGTTACTGGTGGGGTTCCCAGGGCTCGGTTTTGGGTCCCTTGTTGTTCATTATGTACATAAACGACTTAGCCGATGGGATAAATAGTGATGTTAGTAAGTTTGCGGACGACACTAAAATAGGACGCCTAATTAGGTCAGGACACGACGCAGAGATTCTGCAGGATGATCTTAATAAATTGTTAACATGGTCGGTGAAATGGCAAATGAACTTCAATATCTCTAAGTGTAGCGTGTTAAACGTAGGGCTACACAACCCCGAAAATAGATACAGCTTAGATAACACGTTTTTAGAAAAATCTGAGTGCGAGAGGGACTTGGGAGTTCTGGTGAGTCCGGACCTTAAAACCAGGAAGCAGTGCATTAGCGCCAGAAATAAAGCTAACAGGGCATCAGGTTTCATTGCTAGGACGGTAACGAATAGAAGTGCAGAGGCAATTATCAAACTCTATCTAGCGATAGTTAGACCCATCCTTGACTATGCGGTACAGTTTTGGTCTCCGTCCTACAAAATAGACATAAATTCACTAGAATCAGTACAGAAAAGAATGACCAAAATGATACATGGACTCGGAAATTTGCCTTACGAAGAGAGGCTTAGGCACCTAAACTTACACTCTCTGGAAAGACGCAGAGTGCGGGGTGATCTAATAGAAGTGTTCAAGTGGATTAAAGGTTATAACAAGGGTGAAGTAAACAAGGTCATCATAATAAAACAACAGGGCAGGACTCGCAGTAATGGGTATAAACTGGACAAATTTAGATTTAAGAATGAAATAGGCAAGAATTTGTTTGCTAATAGGGTAGTCGATGAATGGAATAAACTTAGTAACCATGTAGTAAGCGCTGAAAAGTATCAGTTGTTTTAAAAAACGATTAGACATCTTTATGGATGGGGATGACAGGTGGTGATGGATGCGAAGCTGCCTAGTGTAGGCCTTATGGTCTCTTGCAGTCTCCTTTATTATTATGTTCTTATGTTCTATATTATAATACTGTGGTGTTTAACTCAGTTTGCATTATACAGAACATACGCCCCAAATATATATATATATATATATATATATATATGTATATATATATGTAAATATATATATATATATATATGTATAGATATGTATATGAATATACATATATATATATATATATATATATATATATATATATGTATAGATATGTATATATATACTGTATATTCGAGAAGTAAGGAAGCAGGTTTTATTTGATGCTTGTTGAATGCTGTCGTATTTAATTCAACACACACACACACGTATATATATATATGTACATATACATATATTTATACATATACATATATATATATATATATATATATTTCTAAATAGAAATGTAGTAGCACATTTGTAAATAACACACAGGAACCCACAGTCGGAGAAAGAATAAACTTCGAATAAAGAATAATCCTATATTTCGGCTATCAACTGTAGCCCTCTTCAGGAAAGTACATAAGATAGAGAACAGAGGGGACTTATAAACTACAGTAAGAAGAGATGTGGACAGTTGACCTCACTCAGGCGCGGGGCAAACTGGGGTGGCGGAGGAGGGAGGGGGTGAGGAGAGGGGAGGATGTAACGTCCGCACTAGCTTATTTATTGCTGCGCGTGAGATTATGTCAGGTGTCCACTGCCCTTTAGAAATATTAATATTAGGGCATTCCTCAATTAATGCTGATTCGACTATTTTCCTCCTGAAACCACAGTGGGACTTGAACACTAATCTGGCCTTACCCCAGTCGAAAGAATGATTCTTATTTTTAACATGAAGAAATACAGCCGAATTTTCCTGCCCATACCTAATTGACCTTTTATGTTCTGCCAATCTAGTGTTCAAGTCTCTCCCGGTTTGACCCAAGTAAACCAAATCACAATCTTTGCAGGGCAAACAATAAACACCAGGTGACTCAACTTCCTTCGGTTTTTGTTGAACGTTCACAATTTGCTTACGTACGGTGTTAGGATAGTGATAGGCAATAGTGAGACGTTCACGAGGAAACAATTTAGTAGAAGAACTGATGGTATTATTGAATGGAATTTTTAAAATGTCCTTAAAGGAGCGGTGAAAATTTGAGGGGACGGAAGTTTTAAAATGGTTGGCCCTAGCCTTACTGAGGGCTTGGTCCAGAAACCAAGGTGGATAAGCCAACTTCTCAAGTTGACATTTGATCACCTCAATCTCTTGGTCCAGAAATTGAGGACTGCAAATCCTGAAAGCCCTCAAGAAAAGGCCAGAGGCAACACTTTTCTTGACATTGTCAGTGTGATTGCTAAAAAAGTGGAGATAACTGCCTGAATGGGTGGGCTTACGGTATACTGTAAAGAATAAAATATCATCAGTTCTTCTTAACAAAATATCCAAGAAAGGGATTTGGTGTCCTTCTTCCCATTCAACTTTAAATTTAAGATTCGGGGTCAATTGGTTCAATTTATCATGGAACACTTCAAATGGGCCCCTCCCTGTCAACAAAATTCTTGCTTTAGTTCGCCTGTGTGTTTCTTCAAATGTTTTCTCCTTTCAAGACCAATTCTTCCGTCAAAAATTCGGTTGCAGTATGGGTTCCAATTTGTCTCCTGTTTTGGCCAATTTGTACATGGAGTATTTTGAGTGTACCCTTTTGCCCAGCATCAAACCGCCCGAAATGATTTGGCTCAGGTACGTAGACGATATCTTTTCGGCATGGGATGACAGTTGGGGCCCATTTGAAGTGTTCCATGATAAATTGAACCAATTGACCCCGAATCTTAAATTTAAAGTTGAATGGGAATATGAATCACTAGGGGAGGTCACATACGCTTTTGGGTTGGGAGAATCTGTAGGTCTGTGCTGTGGTCTCGTACGTTCATGGTTAGTTTTGATGTAATTTGCTTCAATGAATGCTAGTCTACGAGAGTCCCTTTCTTTGCCTACTATTGTTCTTCCTTCTTCGAGTTTCTGACAGGTAAGGAAAGCTTTATTTTTAGTATTATAATGATTATTAATGGCTCCGTGTTGTAGGTAGCAGATTAGTCGTCTCGTATGTTTTGTTTTCATCATCCCGATGTATGATTGAGTACCACAGTTCTCAATGATACAGTTGTGTTGGTAAACATTATAATGTTGTTTGCTTGCAAAGACGATGACGGTTTGGAAGAGTCGTTTCATATTAAAAGTTGTGACGTTTTTCTGTTCTTATAATATATCATCAGTGATATTTTGTCATCTGGGTCAGGGAGCTTCACGCGCTTTGTGATGACATTTTCTTCTGTCTTGTATTCTGACTACATATAATTCCTGTAGTATGTGGTGATGTTTTTTGTCTTTGTTGGGTGGGTTTATCGGAATACCAATTGTTGATAGCCCGCCGTGTTGCTTCGTTGATTAAAATGTTGCTGTATCCGTTGTTAATAAGGACTTGGGTTAGTCTTCCCAGCTCCGTGTGTGTGTCCTTCCATGTGGAGCAGTGTGATATGGCACAGCGTATGTAAGCCTTAATAGTGGAGATTAAGTCGCGTTAGGGACATTTACTTTTGCCGTTGAGAAAAAGATTTTTGTTGCTAGGCTTTACAGTACTGGTTACTAAGACGTCGAGGATGGATAAGCGGCCATTGTTCGCTTTTTTTTAACGTAAATCTAAGACCGAAAGCATCCATAAGCCGTTTTTTTAGTCTTTTGAGTTCTTGATTATCTTTTACCCTAATGAAAATTTTATCTATATAGCGGCAATAGATATAGGGGCCACCCATTGCGACTCCATCGATCCGTTCGTACATATTTCCGTGAGAGCATGTGAAAGAGGCTTTTTTATTACGGATTTCTAAGAGTGCGTAAGGAAACATCTGGAATGTTCATTGTCGGTGTGTTGTCGCATCGATAGACTATCTAGGATGAATTGCACAGTCGACATCGGTGTTTGTAAGTAAACTTTCTACGTTCAACGATGATATAATATAATTTTTTGCAAGATGGCATTTGATAGAATCTCTTAGGAATTCTTTATCGACCCCATCACTACATTTCAATTCCCTTCGTTTCTATATGAAATTAACTGGTTAACTCTGTTTACTGTTACTTCATATTGTTTTGTATTTCTTTCTTCACTTTTACTTTCTTTTCATCATTGTCTTAATGTAAGTTAGTCACTCATCTGTAGGCCCCATGCCTCAGTTAATCCTACTTAGTCAAGTTCCGCTTAGTATATGCTTCTTGTAGGATATTTAAACGGTTGAAATAATTTCTTGATTTTCTTCAATGTTCTGCAACTTAATTTTCTTATGTACACCAGAGGACTCCCGCCTGAAGTCCCCAATCCACTCACTAAGCCAATTCTATTCCTATGTCACTACTTAATTCATCCAATGATTTTGACCATTACAATTAAGTGTCTCCCCTTAAAGCGTGACTTCTCACCCAATACACCAATAAAAAAATTCTCCTCCTCCACCCTTCTCCAATCAGAAAGACTGTTACAGGTCTCAACCAATACTGCTTATGCAAGCAATCTTGATCTCGAAGAGGAATGGCTTAGTGTTTACATTTTGTAACATCAGAGTAAGTTTTGGTACCCTAGCTGTGTTTATGAGCTTTAGACGTTCAGCGAGATTATGCAACCCCGCAACTCCCTCGCGGCTATTGTTTTCAAAACATTTAACTCTTGAAATTTAATTTCTCGCCACCTACCCCTCTACCTACCTACTTGTCCACCTTCATCTACCAGCCTCTTACATCTTGAACTGATATTAAGTGGAGATTGTGACATTAGATACATGTATGGTAATGTTAAAACACATAAGGCAGATAGCCTTTTATGTCTTATCATTGGCCAGATTCCCACCCGCACATATTCTTATTAATTTGTTCAAGGCAGCGAACAAGGTGACATATTTTAAGCGGCAATCTATGTAGAAGGTCAGCAAAGGACATTATAACACTGAGGCAGGATAGTAAAAGTAGTATCGCCTCCCTGGATGTGGAATCTCTTTTCACCAATGTTCCAGTAGATGAGACCATTCATATGATTTTAAACCGAGTCTATAGAAGCGATAGACCCATAATTGACATCCCCGAAGACGTTCTAAAGTCTATGCTCGAAACCTGTACCAAGGAAGCCCCTTTCCTCTCACACCGAGGAAAACTCTTCAGGCAAGTTGATGACGTACCAATGGGTTCACCACTAGGGGTTCTCTTTGCAAATATGTACATGGCCCACGTTGAGGAGAAGACTTTCCACCATCAACCTTCCCCAGGAATTTATGCCAGGTACATAGACGACATCTTTATCACCACCAATTCAAACGAAGACGTCCCCAACCTGATTTCTGCCTTTCTGGACAACTCCTGCTTGACTTTCACACACGAGCAGAGTGTAGAGAGACGTCTTCCCTTCCTCGACCTAGACATCAGCAAAACTGAAAATGGTTTTAACACCAAAGTATACACCAAAGACACCAATATTGGCCGTTGTTTAAATGCCCAGGAGGAATGTCCCGCGGCCTGTAAAAGATCTGTGGCTGCAGCATATGTTAACTTCTTACTAATAACGGGTTCTCTGACCAATTGGTCGAAGATGTCATCAAAAATAAACTGGATCAATACGCCACGCCAGATCCGGCTCCAAACCAGGTCACCAATCAAATCTCCATATACCACCAAAATCACTTCCATAGACATTACAAAGAAGAATGCGATGCCATCAAAGGTATCTTAAAAAGAGGAGTCATTCCTACAGACAAAGACTCTTCTATTAATGGTAGAATTTTCTGCAAGGCTAATCTGACCAGATCCCTAATCATGAAAAATAGCACCACACCAAAGATACCGAAGGAGGCTTCTACCAACGTAGTTTACAAGTTTACATGCCAGGAGGGCCGCTGTGACGGCTCCTTTTCCTACATTGGTAGAACCTCCACTACACTAAGAAGACGTCTCCAACACCACCGAAACCAAGGCTCCATTTTTCAACACTACATTGACCACCACGACATGAAGCCCCCAATGAACACATTAATACACAACACTATTATACTCCACAAAGAAATAAGTTTTAAAAGATTGCAGATCGCTGAAGCTGTATCTATCACAACTCAACAGCCCTCCATCAACATACAATAAGCCGCAGACTTCATCCTCCCATCAGCCCGTCCCCAGGAACACCTTGCCCACCAACGATCTCATAGTCAACATGAACCTGAACCCTCTCAGGAACATAGTGGTTGCCAGGACCTTCAGCAATACCAATACCCCCATCACACAGGACAAAGAACTAGAAGCAAAGCTAGAGCTTCCTCTATGCAGTCTGTAACGAGAATGATGACCTTCCTTATCCCTCCTAGTGACCTCACCCAGGGACTCCTTTCAACATCGCCTACACCGCCCAGTGATCTCTCCCAGTCATCCTTCGTCACCGCCTTCCCTTGTGACCTCGCCTAAAGACTTCCTCGGACCCTGTCTTCCCCCGGTGACCTTACCTGGGTTCCTTCTGTGACCTCTCCTACTTCCCTCCTTCATAAAGTGTGACGGTCAGCCATTATGCATCATTCTTCGCCTACTCTTCATCAAAAGTAGACTTGATAGCCATCGGAAATAAAGTTCTCACCCTGAAGAAGCCTCTGTAAGAGTCGAAAAAAAAAAAGTTTTCGGTGTCAGTGCCAACAGAAGATTGTACTGTTACATAATATTATTATATTTTTACGACATTCTTCACCGCCTATCTCTAAATCTCCTTATCCATGGAATTGACATCATGAATGATTTTGTTCATAATTTGAACTATGGAGAAAAGAAAGGCATTCTTCAAACTAAAGAAGTTGTATCTCAAAATAGCCAAAGCTATTAGCGCAGTTGACTTTAATCAGAATATATATATATATATATATATATATATATATATATATTGGCTGCTTGTTATTGTGGCAAAGTAGCATGCAGTTGATACTTTAGGGTCTATATAGGGCGCCCCTACGGACCAGAGCCACACATGAATTTGTCTATGATAGAGGAAAACTCTGTTCATAGAGAAATGATGACACTTTTATGCTACGACTGTCCCTCCTTTATGCTGTCCCCCAACCCCTTGTTGCTGTCCTGTACCATTTCTCTGAGTATTCTTTTTCTGTGATGGGGGAATTCCCTGTGGTGGGGGAAAAGAATACTGCCACTAGGTATTCCCACTTTGATCGTAAGAGGCGAGAAGAAAAGGACGGGGATTGGGACTAGGCATCCTTCTCCTTGTAGCCCCACAGGAGACATTCCCAAACAAAAAAGAGAAGGCATAAGAGGGTCTGGAAGTTCTCGAACCAGCACCTTAAGGTTTGGGTCTTTTAATGTGCGTGGATGTGGTACAGATGAGAGTAAAAGGGAAGAGATAGGTAGTATGTTTGTGAGAAGAAAGATGGATGCCATGCAGAATGTCTGAAAAAGGGAGGTACAGTGATGTTGGACTGGTTGGTGAGATTATTTAATGTTTGCTGGAGAGAGGGTAGAGTGCCGGAGGACTTGAGGAGTACCTGTATAGTTCCTCTTTACAAGGGAAAAGGGGACAAGTGTAAATGTAGTAGTTTCAGAGGGCTTAGCTTGTTAAGTGTAGTTGAGAAGGCTTATGGGAGGATCTTGATTGAGAGGATTAGGAGAGGAACAGAAGGAATAATTGGTGAAGAAAAGTATGGATTTAGGACAGGTAGAGATTGTGTAGATCAGATCTTTGTGGTAAGACAAATATGTGAGAAAGCTATAGGAAAGGGGAAGGATGCTTTTTGGGCTTTTATGGATCTGGAAAAGGCTTATGATAGGGTAGACAGAAAGGCACTGTGGGAGGTTATGCAGATATACGGGATAGGAGGAAAGCTTCTGGGAGCTATCAAGAGTTTTTATGAGAGTAGTAAACCTTGTGTCAGGATTGAAAATGGAGAGAGTGAGTGGTTCGAGGTAAAGGTGGAACTTCGTCAAGGATGCGTTATGTCACCCTGGCTGTTCAACTTATACATGGATGGGGTGGTGCGAGAGGTAAATGCAAAGTTAGTGAGCAAGGGATTGGAGATGGTTAAAGAAAATGGAGAAAAGTGGGAGGTGAGCCAGCTGTTGTTTGCGGACGACACTGCGCTTGTGGCAGGATCGGAGGAGGGATTGAGGAAGTTGGTGGTAGAGTTTGGGAGAGTATGTGATAGAAGAAAGCTAAAGATAAATGTAGTTAAAAGTAAGGTGATGAGATGTACAAGGGGTGATTATGGCGGTAGACTGGAAGTGAGCATTAAGGGAGAGCGACTGGAGGAAATGGATAGTTTTAGATACTTGGGTGCAAATGTGGCAGGAAAAGGTGGAGTGAAGGTGGAGGTAGAATGTAAATTGAGAGAAGCGAGTAAATGACTTGGTGGATTAAAGAGTGTAATGAGGAATAGACATTTGGGAATGGATGCTAAGAGGAGACTGTATGAAGGAGTGATTATGCCAACAGCACTGTATGGGGCGGAAACATGGAACATAAGAGAGGAAGAGAGAAGGAGTTTGAATGTGTTTGAGATGAGGTGTCTGAGAAGTATGATGGGGGTTACTAGGCTAGATAGAGTGAGAAATGAAGAGGTGAGGAGAAGAACAAGGGTGGTAAAGGAGCTGGGAGATATTGTTGATGAAAGAATATTAGGATGGTTTGGACACATGGAAAGAATGAGAGAAGAAAGACTAGTAAAAGAGGTATGGAAAGCAGATGTAGAGGGAGTGAACATGAGGGGACGTCCTAGGATGAGGTGGATGCATGGGGTGAAGGGGGCTTTGGGGAAGAGGGGAATGTCTGTTGAGGAAGGACGGGAGAGGACAGAAGACTAAAACATATAAATCTGTTTTCCCTAAAAAGGCGTAGACGCAGAGGTGACTTGATACAGGTCTTTAAGATTCTAAAGGGAATTGACAACATCAAAAGTGACAAAATGTTCACATTGAATGAGAATCAGACAAGAAACAATGGTCTCAAACTATCCGGAAATAGAGTCAATTTGGAAGTAGGTAGAAACAACTTTGCCAACCGTGTAGTTAATGAATGGAATAAACTTCCTGCACAGGTAGTGCAATGTAGTTCAGTTCGAAGCTTTAAGACTCATCTAGATAAACACCTTAGCAAGATGCAGTAATGATTATAATTTATCTTATATTATTTGTTTTTGCTTTGTTATCATTTGTGTGTTTGGTTTTCATTTATTATTAGTTATGTGTCAATTTATTATTATTTACTGTTTACCTGTTTGTTTGTTATTCAACTAGACCTATGCATTTATCTACGTATTTTGTTTGTTGCATACATTATTATAGTTTTTTATAATTATTATTTTATTATTATTATGATATTTTTTTCGCATCCGACCTAGATATGGACCAAAAGGTCTCCTATCGGCATGCTCCGCCTTTGTAATCCTTTGTAATCCTTTGAATTGTTGTATATGGATGATGTTGTGATTGCATGAGGTGGAATGGGCGGGGGTGTGGGTGATGAGGTAATATGTGTGAGCAAATTTTGACGCAGCCGGAAGGGATTTCTCCCCGTCCTCGCCTTTTATACAATGGGGGGACGGAGAGGGGGGGTCGCCGATTTAATGAAGCGGCCTTGCTGTGGATGTGCTGTGTCTTGTGACACTGCTTCTGACACAGGGCAGTGGACAAGGTGCAGGGATGACCCGTCATCCAGGAGGTGCTCAGATAAGAGGGAGGGTGGAGGGGTGTGGAGTGTATTCAGGGATGGTATGGGTGGAAATTATTTTATGCCTTTCCCTTTGTAGCTACCTCCCTTGTAAGGGGGAAAAAGCATTGGTATATTTATGTATATATATATATATATATATATATATATATATATATATATATATAAGATATATATATATATATATAATATATATATATATATAAGATATATGTATATATAATATATATATATATGAATATATATATATATATACACACACACACACATATATATATTGTATATATATATATACATATATATATATATATATATATGTATGCATATAAGTATATATATATATATATGTGTATATCATATATATATATATATATATATATGTATATATGTATATACATATATATATCATATATATATATATCATATATATAATACATATATATATAAATATATATATATATATATATATATATATATATACATATATATGAAATATATATGTATATATATATATACATATATATACATACATGTATATACATATATATATATATGAATATATATATAAACATATATATACATATATATATACATATATATATATATATATATATATACATACATATATATATACATATATATATAAATATACATATATATATATATGTGTATATACATTTGTATATGTATATATACATATATATATATATATATACATACATATACATATATATATACGTACATATACAAATATGTATATATATATATATATATATATATATATATATATGTATATATTATATATATATTATATATATATGTGTGTGTGTATATGGGTATAGATATATATTTATATATATATATATATAGTAATTTATACACATACAAATATATTATGAAATATATATATATATGTATATATCTATTTGATTAATATATATATTATCACTATATAGAATATATATAAAGTATAATATTACATATATCTTGATGATTATCATCTATATAGTAGAATATAAATATTATATATATATATATATGATTTATATACATATTTAATATACATATATATATATATATATATTTATATATACATATATATAGTATATATATAGATATATTATTTGGGTATATATAGATATATTATATATATATATATACATATATCTATATATATATATATATATAGTATATATATATATATATATATTCTTTGAATAAGCATTTACCTGAGAAACTAGTCCTGGAATAATCTCAAAACTAAGGATTTTAGTTAACATTACTTCTCCGCACATGATGATAGGACAAAGAGTGGTATGGTAATAGGATTTTTTCTCAGGGCACTACGAATCTGTAGTAATGAATACCTAGAAGGCGAATTTGATTACATTATGTAAAACCTTTGACAAACTTGGATATCCAGAGGGAATGTTGAAAAGAACATAAAGAAAAGCAATATAATATTTACAATCGCGGGAAAGGAAAGAGAGAAATGATCAAAATAATACAAATTTTATATCAGTACCTGGCTCAGAAATGTCACCAATAATAGACAAATATTTAACAAAATCAGGTATAAACATAGCTAAAATAACTAACAAGAGGATAGGTGATTTAATAATAGACGTTCTGAAAAGAGAACCAATTCCGAAAAAACGCGTCGTATTCAAAATCCCGTGCAATAGTTGCTCAATGGCTATTTTGGCGAATCGTCCAAGAGGATTAGAAAAAAGAAATTTCATGAACATAAAAATGACATAAAAGCACATAGGACATCTAATTCTTTAGTAGTTCATGCGGATAAAAATTCGATTCATTTACCAAACTGGAGAGAAGCTGAATTGCTACATAAAGGTTTTGATAAATTCACTAGAAGAATTGTTGAATTCTGATATATTTTCAACTGAATAATTCATCGAATCATCGAGAAGGGTTTATCAATTTAGCTAAAGAAACTAGTATTTTAATTCTAAAACACGACGCCAGAAAAAACGACCTTTCCAAGTGTCCGATAAAGATAATTAGATTTAGTACATAAACTTCAACTGCAGTTTCTACATACACTCTCTGAAGAGTTCTACGCGAACGAAACGTTTTTATAGAGTGTTTAGGGTTCCGAGCCTTCCCTGTGTTTATGTTCTCCATCATCCAAATAATTTGTCTAAAATACTTATCAGATATATATTATATATATATATATATATAGATTATATTTATATATATATATATATGCATGCAAGTATATATACATATATATATGTAATATATAATATTATACTATATATATATAGTATATTTATATGGTATGTATGTATGTATATATGTATATATGTGTATATATATATATATATATATACATATATGTTTCATATGTGTATATATATATATACATATATATTTTGTTGAATATATACAATATATGTAATTATATAGATCTATATTTATACAATACATATACACGTATGTATATATATAATATGTATATATATATATGTTTATATATATTGTTATATATACATACAAATATATATTACAAGGATTTAACAAAGGCGGAGCGATTGCCGACAGTGAGACCTTTTTGATTCATATCTAGGTCGGATGCAAAAAAAAAAAAAAAAAAAAAAAAAATCATATTAATAATAAATTAAACTATAATAATGTAAAAATAACAAATAAAATACATAAATAAATGCATAGGTATAGTTGAATAACAAACAAAATAAGGGTAAATAGTAATGATTATAGATTGACATATAACTACCTAATGATAAATGAAATCAGTCAGACAAATATAACAAAACAAAAACAAATAATATTACATTAAAATTATAATCATTACAGCATCTTACTTTAGGTATTTATCTAAATGATTCTTAAAGCTTCGACTGAACTACATTGCACTACCTGTGCAGGAAGTTTATTCCATTCATTAACTACACGGTTGGCAAAGTTGTGTTTCTACCTACTTCAAATTGAATCTATTTCGGAACACGCTGGACAGGAGGTGGAGACCCCCATTGTTTCTTGTCTGATTTACTCATTCAATGTGAAAATTTGGTCACTTTTGAGTGATGTTGTCAAATTCCCTTTAAAATCTTTAGAAGACCTGTATCAAGTCACCTCTGAGTCTACGCTTTTTTAGAGGAAAACAGATTCATGTGCTTAAGTCGATTTTCGTTTTTTATGATTTATTTTTGATATTTGGAATCAGTTTTTGTGGCTCGCCGTGTACTTTTTCCAGTCTTGTCATGTCTTTAATGAGATTCGGTGACCATACGGAAACAGCATCTTCCCAAATGTGACGAACTAACGATTTATATAACTTGTTAATGAGTGATGGACTTTTGAAATCAAAAGATCGCGCAATCAATCCCAGAAATCTTATTTGCTTTCTCAGAGGCTGAAATACACTGCTTGGATGATTTGAGGTCGTTACTGATAATTACGACGAGATCTTTTTCACTATCCACTTTTGTTAAAACGAATTTCCAAATAACTTGTAATCGTACTTACTGTTATTTTTACCTATGTTGCATTACCATTGCATTTACTTGTGTTTAAATTTCATAGCCACTTTTTCAGACCATTGCTATGTAATTGATCTAAATCTTCTTGAGAATATCTAATTGGTTTGAGTGATCATTTGCACTCCGCACAGTTTTGTATCATCAGCAAATTTGGAAAAACAGTAGATTTTAGTCCATTGTCTATATCATTTATATATACTATGAATAGAAGTGGCCCAAGAACGGAACCCTGAGGAACTCCACTTGCAACATTTTTCCATCCAGATGTTTTTCCATTTAAAACAACTCTCTGGTTTTCGACCTTTCAACCAATTACTAGGCTCCAACCTAATAGGCTACCACTTATTCCGTGCGAAGCTAATTTAGTAAGTAGTCTTTCGTGTGGGACTGGTATCAAAAGCTTTGGCAAAAGTCAAGATTATATTAAATCTATATATGTTTCTTTTGTCATAATTTCGAGATAACTGTGTAGGTAGAATTCGAGTAAGTTAGTCACGCAAGAACGTTTCCGTCTGAAAACCATGCTGGCTTATCATTTATCAAAAACGGTTACTTTCTAAATGATATTCGATCCATCTCTTATTATTGTTTCCATTATTTTTACTATGATCGAAGTCAAACTTATAGGCCTTTAGTTATTTGTTTCTTTTTGTCACCTTTTTTGAATTATGGGAGTAACGTTAGCTAGCTTCCATTCTCTTGGGACATCTCCGGATATGATGGATTTCTTGAAAATAATTTTTCTAATGGAACAAAACAATCTCATTTTTCATTTTCCTTTAAGATTCTTGGATGCCAGCAACCGTCTAGGCCCTGGTGTTTTATTAACTTTGAGTTTGTCTATACACCTTTTAATTTTTTCTTTTGTTATATTTACCGTAGTGAGTAAGTTTACCCTAGATTTTTCACAGGATTCAGTTTGGAGCTCACTTTGAGGTGTTTCGTTTACGAATACCGAGCTAAGATAATTGTTTAAAATATTACACATTCCTTCATTTGAATACTCAAGTTGACCGTCATCAGATGATAGTGGACCAATGTGATTCCTAACAACCTTTTTATCTCTAATGTAAATGTAGAATTCTTTGGAATTCTCTTTGGATTTATCAGCGATATTCATTTCGTATTGTCGTTTTATTTTTTCTTTCTTTATTGTCTTTTTTAAATCTCTCTGTATTGATACATAGCTTTCATAGTCATTAGATGCACCCGAGCACTTATATTTCTTATAAGCCTGTCTCTTTTTAGCAATACTTTTTCAGTTTCTTTGTCGAGCCACTTTGGGCGAGCCTGATTTGAGGGACGTCTGTCCTTAAAAGGAATGTAAGTATGAATCATCTTAGTGAGCGTATTTTGAAATATTTCCTACATCTGATCTACAGGTCTTTCGCTTAATTTTGCCTCCACTAATCTGTATGCATCTGAAGCTCCTGACGTAGTTCTATGAACTGAGCTTTACTGAAATCGGGTATTTTAGACGCACAAGTATCTATTCTAAAATTGTTTAGGAGTTTGAATCTGACTAAATTGTGATCGCTATTTGCAACAGATTCACCGACTTCTACATCCAGTTTACCATGCTTTCGCGGCTAGTGATCAATAAATCGAGCAAGTTTCCATATCTTGTGGGCTCTTTTACATGCTCGAATTTTATGTAATTGTCACCAAGAAAATCAATCAAGCGACTACCTATATGGACCATGTTCAAGGGGTCATCCAATCATGTCCAGTTAAAATTGAAATCACCCATTTATCAATAAATCACGTTGCAGAAACTAGACAGTTCTTGAAAATAACAGTTTGTGGTCTGCTAATGATAATGTCTTTGGCCTATATATTACACCTATATTCATTTTTTGTCCATTTGTTTGGGTTAACTCAACCCACAAA
Organism: Oratosquilla oratoria; assembly: GCF_046742065.1. NCBI lineage: Eukaryota > Metazoa > Arthropoda > Malacostraca > Stomatopoda > Squillidae > Oratosquilla > Oratosquilla oratoria. The sequence goes on from NC_134798.1 coordinate 15,691,523, forward strand.
CTGTCATATGCATCCTGTTTCACTTTCTCTAAAACACAAGCATGAACATTGTTTTTAACGTACAATAGAACACCCCCACACTTTCTTGTGTTTCTATCTGATGAAAGTGTTTAAATCCCGCAATATTAAATTCTCGCTTCGAACTCTGTACCATTTAACCATGTTTCAGTTTATTCCTTTCATATCGAGATTTTCGCTTTTGACATACGCCTGTATTTCTTGAAATTTTTTCCTACTATACAACGAGCATTGAAAGTACATAGTTTTAAGAAACTCGTGATTATTTCTTTTTCCCACATATTGAGTTTCAAATATCATGTCTTACATTATCATTTTGTTTTTTATTTATGCCTTGCTCTTTATTATTATTATTTGGTCCTTCATTGACATTCAATGCCTCTTAACATTTCTCCAATCAAAATTAACATTTCCCCCATCACGGACATCTGGTCGATTACGGTCATCACGATCTATTTTGTACATTTTGTCCCCCTACGTCACCGTGATTTCACGCCGGCCCTCCCATCGTTCAATGGAACATTATGTCCGGCTATCCCTTTTTCTAAAATTATATTTTGTCCTCCAGTGACACTTTATATCCTACCGTGATACTTTTTCCTCCACTATAATTACATCCCATCGTGATCTTTATTGTCTTCCACTGTCATTACTTCCTATCTTGATATTTTGGCCTTCATTGACATTCTGTCCGGGTATTCTCTTCTAAAATTATATTTTGTCCTTCACTGACATTATATCCTACCGTGATATTTTCTCCTCCATTATCATTACTTCCTATCGTGATATTTTGTTCTCCACTATCATTATTTCCCATCGTGATCTTTTGTCCTCCACTGTCATTACATCCCATTGTGACATTTTTGTCCTATGACATTACATCCTAATGTGTCATATCGTTCTCTAGACGGACATTACATCCTATTCATGATATTTTGGCCTTCTATTGACATTTCCTGTCCGGTTGTATCACCTTCCTAAAATTTCATTTTGGCCTTCAATGACATTATATCCTACCGTGATATTTTCTCCTCCATTATCATTACATGCCTATCGTGATATTTTGTTCTCCACTATCATTACTTCCCCATCGTGATCTTTTGTCCTCCACTGTCATTGCATCCCATTGTGACATTTTTGGCCTATGACATTTACTATCCTAATGTGACATTTTCGTCCTCTAGCGACATTAAATCCTTAAAATCATATTTTGTCCTATACTGGTTACATTGTTCTACATTAATGCTATACTATACACTGTTTTCCCAAGTACATTCTATTTCCCCTTCCCTTTGGCCTTCTACCCCAAAAAAGGAGCTAGTTCATTACAAACTCCCCACAATGAGGTTTGTAAGAACTCTTTGCCTCTTGCGGGTAAGGTGGATCCCATCAGAAAGCGGGTAAAGGTCCATGGCGCCTAGGAAAAGAGATACCATGGATCAAGAAAGTGGTATCCCAATTGTGTGCACAACTGCGCTATATCCTATCAATTGATCCCTATGGCTTACTGTTCCAACACACACCTGCGTAGATCCTCGGAGATGGAATACACACAGATACGTGACGGCTCCCACGTTCCTTCAATTCTCCTGAAGGAGGACCTTGTTAATTCCCGAACAAGCTCCTCTGATCTCACGCCTACCTACAGATCGTTTATTACTCTTCGTATGAACAATCGTAACCGTGTTTCTTCCGTCCTTTGCTCCCTGATGGACCGGGTACAATCAACGATCCCACGGCCGGTTGACATACAAGCTTGCAACGTCGCTTAGTCTTTCGCTGCTGGAGAGGATGTCGTCAAATGGCCTCGAACCATGGAGTCCCCCACCACCAAGAAATCCTGGTTTTCAGCCACTTCATCCTCCAGTAAACGTAGAGCAAAACGAATTGACTAGAGCCAGCGACGTTGCTCCCACAGGGGCACACGTCTACCGAACGCATTGGGCTCGACAAATCGGGACCCCACGGAGCGCCACTCGCTCATGGCAGTGACAGTAGGTGAAGAAGTGGAAGCGCTCTTTGGGTTGTGGGGAGTGATATTCACTCTTCTCACACGGAGCGCACTCCTGAGAAGCCGAATTTCTTCCTCACATCCTGAGACGGACCTCTAGGTTCACGCAACGCTTCACAAGCCATTTCGCTCCCCTCCCCTTTAGCAATATAAAAAACGGCAAAGAGAAAATACAATCAACAACAACAAAAAATTCAAAAGCGGTCTCTAATAGACTAAATACGCGAAGCTTACTCTGCTACCTTCATACTATTTCTCCTACCTTTGGGTGTACGGTAACAAGAAAACTGTTTTGAAATTAACTAGAAAACCCTGCACTTTATATTATATCTGTAACTGTATAGCGCTATACGTATACAATTACAAAAACACACAACACAATCACTTAACACTATTACGGAGATATCAAAATTCACAGGGTATTCTCGCTAGATGGTGTCTACTGCAGAAAAAACGAGGTCTCTAGCTGAGGTTCACGGAGCGGACTGAGCTCAAGGGTCACGAGCGGATCTGAGCTGAGTCACGAGCGGACTGAGCTGAGGTCACGAGCGGACTGAGAAGCTGAGGTCACGAGCGGACTGAGAGCTGGAGGTCACGATGAGCGGACTGAGAAGGTTATCTATTATGTATATATCTATATGAATATATATATATACATATATAGAATATATATATATGATTATAATATTACATATATATAATTATCATATTATATATTAACGCGCTTCTCACTCCATATGTCCCCAGCACCTACACCATTGCCTCCGCGCCCGATTTTCTCGAAATCCTCCGAGATTCTCCATCTAACGAGGATGCCATCATCGCTTCGTTGGACGTAGAAAATATATATTAACGAACATCAACGTCGACCAAATCATCGAACGCGCATTTACATAGAGAGTGTACCACTGCGACGATACCACACCTCTCAAACTTCCCCGAGAAAAGCTTAAGATCGCTACTGGAGATATGCACCAAAGAAGCTGCTCCCTTTACCCTGCCCTAATGGAAGAAATGTATAAACAAAATCGATGGGGTGGCAATGGGTAGCCCCCTTGGAGT